>NW_019384433.1:807909-817644 GCF_000671375.1 Centruroides sculpturatus | reverse complement strand
CGTTGCGTGTCGCTTCGCGTTGAATTTTCGTCGATGTTAAGCCTAACAAAGACTATTGTATCGTTAAAAATTATTTTTTTATTTTGTACAAACAAAATAAATATATTGAAAAATATAAAAACAATAAAAAATTATACTTCAGAAGTTAATTTAGTATCAAAAACGTAAAATATTTGAGTAGTCCAAGACGTAGCCAAAGATTGAAGCGCCACAGCACTGGCGAAAATTTAAATTTGCCGACTGGAATTCTTTCGGATGATTGACTTTCGGAAAATCGACGCTCTACTGTAATTCAATTTTTATATTTATATATAAAAAAATATCCTAGTTGTTTTATAAATATTGCAGTAAACGTTCGTTTTAATGACCTATTTGGTTCCTAGAAAACCATCACTGAGTGAACATTTTTGATAGAATAAGTTCGGTGAAATGGATCACGCTAAGCTCTTAGTATCATATTTTAAAGTTTTCTTTTTATTTTCGTGTTTCGTACCTATGTGCCACTGCAATGTTGAAGTTTCTAGAAGTTAGGAAAGAATCTCGCATTGATTTCGTTGAAAAAAATTTCTGTGTCTGATTTTAGAGCACGACGTGTGAATTCTTTCTAAGTTTATTGCTAGTGCTGATAGCACTAGCAATAAACTAAAATATTACGCTTATAACTACAGTACAAAATAAAAATACAAATCTGCTATTAATTAAATTAAGCAAAAGTATAGGTCTAATGTGGCGATAGTCAATAACTAAAACTGTTTTTTTGTTTTCCCTAATGCATTGCAATGGAATGAAATGAATCATTAGAATTTATAAAACTTAATCTATAGAAGCTGTGTGAATACACACAGCTTATATAATTTTTTTAATTTGGATAAGAAAAATTTCAGTTACGATATGTGTGCAAGCTATTCAGAGACATTCTGTTAAAAAATGTACAGCACAACAATATACACTAAAACCTGTGTAAACCAGAATCGTACGGTACCGAATATTTTTTCGGTTTTGCAGGGTTCGCAAAAGACTATAATTTACAGTAGTTAATCTTTGAAGGTTTTTGGTACTATTTAAAGTTCAAGCCTTTATTTTAGAGAATTTAATATCACCAAGGTTTTTAAATAAATTTTCTTTTCATGCCGATAACTCAATGTACAGTACTGTACATGTATTAATGTCCATTGTCTTATTATTGATTATATTTCATAAAATTTATTTGCATGAAAACATCCCTATTATTATAATCGCTTTTCGTTTTCTCGTTATAAAATAATAATGGATATAATGATCTACATTCGATTTTTCTTATCAACCTAGATCAATTCAGCTAAATTAGATAACAGTCAATAGTATCGTGATGTTTTTATATTTTAAGTACTAATCAAATATTTATAACTCACCTTCTATAATGTGCAACTTTTCTTCTTCGGTAGTTCTTTCTTCAGCTAAAATAACTTCCTCTAATCAAAATAAAATATAAGCAGTATGTAAAAAATATGTATAATTAGTCATTTATATCAAAGTAATATTGCTTATTCAAGAAATTAAAATGATTTGAATAAAAATTATTAATTTTTTATACTTATTAAGATTATATATGATTAATAACTAATTTAATAACAATTAAATTAATTTTCTGCGTTTCATTAAAACATTCAGGAAAAGAAAATGCTAAATGTCAATCAATGATTTATCTTGAAAATTTTCAAAATACTGAATAAAAATTAGTTTAAATAAAATATATCATATAATATATAATAATTTTATGTTTTGTTGTCTATTTTAAAACGTATATAAAATACTACACTGTATATATATTTATATTCCAGAAAAAGGTAATACTTTTACATATTTAAAAATATACTGCATATTTTTATACAGATCTAATATAATTATAAATATATTATCGAAGCCCATCAAAAGGGGAGAGCTGAAGAGTTTTCCTGGGCGCGGATAAACTTAGGTTTTTGTAGTGGTTCTTATCTCTATAAATTATTTTTACTAACGCAAAATAAAATCTTTAAAACTGCTTTTTATTAATAAAGAAACACTTTATATATTTCATTCATTAAAAAGAAGGGAAAAAAAAAGACAAAAGGGAGCCCTCTCTAACCCCGGAACCTTGCAAGCTCTAGCAGTCCTGTATATTGTATACGTATAAAATTATACAGTATAATTTAGAAAGTGTAAAAGTATTATTTAAAAATATTGAGTTATGATTTAAAAAACTTGTATAAAACTTAACGTTAATTATCAGTATTCATTTAAGAACATTACATTGAAATGTTTGTTTTCTATCATTACGTTTATGCTATAATATGATGTTTTATTATTAAAGGATGGCTCTAAAGTCAGTTAGCCGTGTTTTATTTTGTGCGTGTGTTCTAAGTATAGGCTTGCTTATGAATGTGAATCGTAAACTGTTTAGAGCATTGTGTTTTTCTTTCACAGAATTGATAGGAACGTGATTTTTAAAAATATTGATATAATTGGATTAATTTAGTTAATCGATTCTATTTTTAAGCTGTACGGTGGTTAACTGACATTTTGGGCATCGTACATTCGTACGGAAAATACAGCCATTATATTTTATTTTTCTGTTTAAACGCTGTGAATTTTTCCGTTTGTGAAAATTCCTAATTTTCTAACAATTTGAGTATTATTTGTATCGTATAATAGCTATTTAAGCCAAGCCTCAAGACACAGCAATACACTGATAGCTATCAATAGATAATCTCCCCGCAGGATAATTTGTATCTTGTCTAAGTTATCCATTCTAGCAAAAATTCGTAATGTGGTCAATAATCTCATATAATTGTGGTTAATAAATTAAATTAAATAGCATCTTAAAGAGATGCTAATATTATCGTCGGAAGTTTTGAAAATAAATGTAGATTTAACAATAACTTATGGTTGCTTTTATTCTTTAAAATGTGAATAAAATTTATGCTTTTTTAAAACAACGAAATACTGATATTAACTTTCGCTTTATATGCAACACGAAGGCCTCAGTCAATATCACATTTGTCTTATTTATCAAAATCAATATCTTTAGTCTACTTATAATTTTATTGCTTAAACTAGTTATAATTTTCATTTTAGTATAGAAATATAATATTAAGAAGTAATTTTGTTCTTTTGAACTGTGTCAGAACGTATATCTATCGTTGTCTTGCGCAGATAACAGTGGGTTACTATGACGTGACGATCGTATAATTGTCATTGGACGTTGTTTTCAAGGAGCCGCCTAAAAACATTCCTAATTAAGTGTCAGATTTGAATTACGAAATAATGAAAACTGGAATAAACACTATGTTGAAAAACTAAAATTGCAAGCTCCAACGATCCAAGTGTTAAAGCTTGCATTATATATTTATATGAATTTATATTAGGACTATTGCACGATCAAACGTTTGCGAAGTGGCTTTGTTGATGAGTTTCTCGTCCCATGAGGAAACTTCTACAGACTAGTATATAGCAACGTTACCAGACGTTCTTACCATCCAAATTCAATTCAAAGACGTTTTGACGTTAATAATAAAACAAAAAAAAGAAACATATTTGCACTAATTCGTAAGAGGTGCAAAAAATAAGACTCGCGGGTGCGAGATCCACAGCGGCGATCTTGTATTAATCTATTAACCCGTTTGATTCTAATACAAATCGCTTGCACATTATTTTGTAAATATCAATGATAGTTTCCTTTCGGAGAGCGCTTTAAAATTTTTCGTTATTGTAGAACAAAATTGATTTTGTAAAACTTTTGTCACATACTTAAAATCAAAAATAGTTTAGCCATGGTTTCATTCACAACAATGATCTTGATTTAATAAATTCGTAATCATTCATTAATTGTTCTTTTCAATTTCAAATAAACTTATTATTGGGCTGTAATTTTCAAATTGCAAGTCTAGAAATTCCCATTTGCGTCCGTCTGTCCTTTCTTAATTTTGAGAACGGAATTATATGATAGTCGAGATGAGATATGGAAAGTGAGTGACTATATATTGAATCTGAAGTCACCTTATTTCAATTCAAAAATTTTTCCTTGAAAGGAGTTAGATGGATGACCGCATGACTATATTGTTAACAGGGAAAGTATGATGTACAGGGGAAAGACACCTTGTGCATTATACTTTTCATGTATCCTGTACTATCCTGTACTAAAATTAAAAATATGATTAAAAATTACAGCTCGGAATTGTGACGATTAATCTAAAAGAAGCCAGCATATGTTTAACTCTTTCGAGAGATGACCGCTTCCTGATTTTCCTTTTGGATTTTATTTAAAAACATTGAGTATTCATAAAATAATAGCCAACATTTAACATTTTAACATATTATTGGTCAATCAGCTATCACGTGACATGACGTAGCGCAGGCTATCGCGTGACTGTCACGAAAAAATAGAAGTAGCATGATCTCAGATAATTATCACGTAACTTCCGTGGCTTATTAATTTAATGACTGAAAAATATTTGAAATCACATTAAAAAACTGGTGGAACCAGGTTGAAAAGTAAAGCTCAGTGAAAACAAACAAAGGAAACTTGAAAGTTATGGCATAAGAATACTAGAACAAAACTTGACAGCAAGACTCAACATGTGAATAAAGTCAGTGGCGTTGTAGCTTCATGGAGCCCAGGCAAATTTGAATTAAAAGGCCCCTGTGCAGTGTTAACTTCAAACATTATTCTTCTGGGGAAATTTTTTCGGGAAATATTTTCTTATGAAAGATTAGTTTGAGGCCTCCTGTTGGTGGGGGCCCCAGGCACTCTTCATGTTTTCAATTCTGTTTTATGGGAAAATTTTTATTCTATTGAAAACATGAAATTTGAATTATTACACAGTTGTAATAATTACGGTATATCCGAAATTAATTCAACGCTTACTATTAATGTAATTGTATCTCTGCGCAGCATGATACAAGAATCAAATTATTTATATAGTGATAAAATAATTTATTTAATAGTACAGTTATTTTGTTATTAAGACTTCAAAATTTCAAATGTCGATGAATTTTATGCTCGAAATTTTGTTACAGCATTATGGTTAATATACCAGATGTAAGTAACACAGTACAGGTAACCCCCGTATAACACGGCACTTCTATAGCACGGATTCGCTCTAACACGGTTTGAGAATTGGTACCATCCCCCGTATAACACGGTACTTTTATAGCACGGATTCACTCTGACACGGTTCGAGAATTGGGTAAAACCCTCGTACAACAGGAAATGTAATAAATTTTTACATACTTAACTAATAATAGTTCACGAAAATTATTATTTTCGTGAACTATTAGTACTTAAGTATGTAAATTTTCTCTTCTCGCCTTCTGTCGATACACGTGGTCCTTCTCGAAACTTGTTTCAATGTTGCCAGATCGCGACGCTTCTGCTTCTGATGTTGCCGAATGTTTTTCCCTTATTCCATACTTGCTTTATTCTTCATAAGTGCTTAGCACCATATAAGGAAATTTATAAAGACCTTTTAACTAGAAGCAAGCAATCTAAAATTACATACATTTTGCAAAAGGTAAAGCATGGATCTGAAGATAATGCAGAAAAATGCTCAGAGGATAAGGATAACTTGCCAAAAAGAAAACGCTCTCGGTTAATTAATAGTGTTTTTAGTGATGACGAAGAAAACATTGTTTAATTTATATTAATATGTATCACTTAAAAAAATTTTAATGAAGATATTTATCTTAATTATGAAAATATACTAGCATGTTTTTTAATTTTTGGAACCTAACCCTCCTTTTCGTATTAGTTCTTTGTTTCGTATAACACGGATTCGCATAACACGGCAATTTTTTGGAACGTAACTACCGTGTTATACGGGGGTTACCTGTATATAGTTTCTTAATGATATTATATTATGCTATAATGAATACCTTAATAATAGATAAATATTAATATACTATCGAAAAATAAAATTTATTACTACGAAACCAACAAAGAAAATCGAAAGTACGTTTACAGGAATGAGAAATAAGACTGAATAATGATACTTTACAACTTGCACACATAATTTCATTATTACATTCGAAAAATATCTTATGATATTTTTCAAGTGTAATAATGAAATTATGTGGGGAATTTGAAGTGCAAGTTGTAAAGTATTTCTGGAGAAGAAAACAACGTTATGGTACAATATATTGTACAGAATTCTGAAGATTATTAAAGATGTCAATTTTTTCTTGTGATATTATTGACTAAATCCTTATATATTGCAATATTAAACTTTATTTTTCCAATTCGTAAAGAGGACAGAACCGATAATTATAGTCACAAAAATAATGCAAAAACGTTTTTTTATTAAATGTATGCCTATTATCAATTGCAGAACTAAATTAAAATATTGAAAATCAAAAATACAATATTAATTTTATTTGCTTTTAATAGATAATACGAAGTGTTTTACAACTTGAGTATTATTTGATACTTGAAATAAAGTGTATATTTATGTACACAAAATGTAATTACAGTTAGTAATTAATATGAAAAAATATCTTGATAATATAAAAATTTTTGTAATTGTATTCTGTAGTATTATAATATTCACAAAACAGATGTGTAATAATAATCGTTTAAATATTTAATTTGATAATTAAAGAACCGTATTTATTTTTATAATTTCTTACAATAAAATTAAAAATTATATACCAGTAGACCTCCTATAACGCGGGTTCATACAATGCGGATTCGTATATCGCGGCGAAAAAATTGCGACCGTATTCGTATAAAGACGCTAAAAGAGACTCGTAAAATGCGGTAAAACGTCATCGCCGACTCGTTTAGCGACAGAATTGGTCGAATCTAGACCAATAGTGGACGAGCAGCCAAACTACTTACACACTATGGAGAGTTTAGGCGGGTAAGTTGAGTTTACTATCGTCTGTACAGTATATAAATTAGGTACTGTAAGTCTAATACAGTACTGTAATTTTATACATTTCTTGTGAAAAAAACATTTCTTATTCAACGGCCATAAAAATTATTTCTATTAATGATGTCTCCAAAGTTCAACGAATTTTTCGCAGAAAAATAACTTATCAGAAAACGCGCCCGCCGTTTGGTGCGCTGCTCCGCGACGAAAACAAGCTTAAGCAATGGCGTCGTCGAACGGTGCACACTCGGTAAGTAATCCTACAATTTTTTGTTTATAGCATAGTTTATACGGATTATTCCCAAAAAATTATACGTGTTTTGGAAATGTTGAGTGAAATTAGTCTAGAATCGATTAATTTTATGGAAGAAAACCTTTCAAACAGCCGTAGTCCGTAAAGTGCACACGTGCAGGGCTGTGATTGGCTTATGTATTTGAGGATTCCTACAACGCGAAATTCTTATAAAGCGGAACGTATCTACCGCGTTATAGGGGGTCGACTGTATTTTAAAAATAATCCGTGATATGACCAATTGACTGTGAGTTAAATGAGTTTCATTTATATTCATATACAGTGGGTGATCGGTTAACGAACATAATCCGTTCCAAGACTGTTCGCTATCCGAATTGTTCGTTAACCGATTATCGATTTACCATAGGTTTTAATGGGAATTTAATTAATTCGTTCTGGAGACCCCCCAAAATAAAAAATATGTACGTTATTACTACGTTTATTTATATGTAATAATAAAAATACTTACATACACAGTCTTGCGTTTTTATTAGTCATGTTTTTTCAGTTTGAAAGGGTTAATGAAGATTTTATTAATACTTGTTATTACATTTACGATTTTTTAAAAAGTCATCACTACCTTCAAAATTAAGCTTTTTGCAATTGTAGAATAATTAATTATATAAAAAGCTTTTTAAAATAATATATCATAACAGATGGCGCCATACGCTGTTTTAATTGTTGTTGCCGGATTTTTTTTGTTTGTTAGGAAAATGCTGCCAAGTATCCATGTGACATTACCATAAATATAAAATAAAAATATAAATAAATAAATAAATAAAACAAGTAAAATATGACAATTTCAGGAGCATCAACGTTTGGCAAATTAATTTTGGCATAGATCCTTATTAGAAAGAATAATGATTTTGTTAGGATTCAATTCGAAATAATAAAAATTGTTGTGATGTATTAAGGGGTAATAAATTTTGTGATACGCTTCTTGTCTAGTCTTGTGTTTAATTATACAAGCGCTAAAATGGCTTTTCTTTTTTGCTAGAATTATACCATCAGTAAAAGGAGGACAAACTTTAGAAAAACTATTTATTCCTTTGAGGCTGCATTTCGGACCATTATGTCCCTTTTTAATAAATTTTATTAACTTTTAAAATAAATTATTTTTCTTTTACATGAATATACAAGAATTTTTTTTTAATTTTAGTTTCTATTCTAGTATTTTAGTATTTTTATATGTATCAATATAACGTCACTTATATTCTTTGTATCTAACTTAGTAAAAAGTTGTCCATGTTTAATGGAATGTTAAGAGTATTTATGGCACTGCAGCCGTCTATCATCAGAAAACTGTCCACTAGTGTCAGTGACATCGTATTAGAGACTTGCACAAAATCTACGGATTAAAGCACCATATGGATCAGTGAATTGATTATATTCGCGCTGACAGGAATGTAATCAGAGTAGATTTAATGTTGATGTTGATGTTTATATTTGACGTAATGAATTCCGGTAAAAATATAGAGGTTAATGACAAATATATTTCTTATGGAACGTATAAATAATTGAAAATGCTAAAAATTATATAAATGAAATGAACAAAATCTTAAAAATTAGTGTGGTTGTCATCAAGAGCGTCGCCAGCCAATGGGCCAGGGTGGCAAGATGATATAAATTGATAGAGAATATGAATTGTATGTAGATAAAATAAAAACGATTCATGAAGTTTTAATCATTTACTATGTACCGGAGAAGAAATATCTTAATAAAAACATTTTTTTTAAAACTTACAAGAAGCCTACGAAGATTATTTTAATTAAAACTTAGCATTTAAATAATTTTTTCGAATTTCTAGGGGTGAGGCAGCTGCTCCCTCCTGCCCCCTTGGCGACGCCCTTGGTTGTCATATTTAAACGTAGTCTAATGTATATTATTTTTTAACTTATTTCTTTTAATATGTTGTAATTATTCATTTCTTCTGTGAGTTCTATAGCAAAATAACTATAGTTAATGCTTTTACTTGATATGCCATTTAACGGCATTAAACACATTTCCACGGCATTAATTCATTTAATGGCATTTTAATCACATTTATGTTAAAGCACTGGATTTACCACAGTGGCGCAATCTGCTAGACAGCAGCCATTTTCCACCTTTGGTCTTTTGTGTTTTTAGCAGAAACATTTGTGATATGTTTTTCAATCCAAAATAATCATATAGCTACTGCTATAATAAGTAGAGATAATTTGAATATTAAAGTATTCCAATTCTTTTTAATAATACAATATAGCCAATTTTTTTTTATTTCGTTATTCCTATTTTTGCTAGGTAAATTATGAAATAATTTTTTCTTTAGTTGGTTAATTTAATTAAAACATTCATATATATGCACAACACTGAGGAATTTTTAAATATATAAAATTATATATATCTCCAAAGTTCAACGAATTTTTCGCAGAAAAATAACTTATCAGAAAACGCGCCCGCCGTTTGGTGCGCTGCTCCGCGACGAAAACAAGCTTAAGCAATGGCGTCGTCGAACGGTGCACACTCGGTAAGTAATCCTACAATTTTTTGTTTATAGCATAGTTTATACGGATTATTCCC
>NW_019384433.1:788601-801008 GCF_000671375.1 Centruroides sculpturatus | reverse complement strand
TATTTCTTCTATAAAATAATTCATAATCAAAATAAAAATTAGTTCATAAAGTGAATTAGAAAATATAATTAATTTTTAAAAACATTTGATAATTAAACTTGTTAAAATAAAATTAATTTAATTCAAATTTATAAAAACAGAAACTTTACCTTATTGTTACAAGATATTTTATAAATATTTATTATCTTAATTTATTCAAGAGATTTTTGATTGAAATTATTGCAAATTAATTTTATAATAATTAGAAAGAATATACTGTATTAATAAAAAATTATAAAAACATTTTAATAATTAAACTTATTGTTAAAATAAAATTAATTTAAATTTAATAATTAATACAGCCTTATTGTTACAATAAAATTAAGATTTGTGATTGAAACATTAATTTTGTGCTCTGAAATAATTTCATTCAACAGATTTTTACTTGCAATTTTAATTTAATCGACATCTGAAATCAATTTTGTGATCAGTATGTGTCAAACCACTACTACTACCGATTTATTAGCTTTATCTCCACAACCAGTTTCCCATTGGAGAGGGTTGAGGTCCCGGCCTAATACTACAAAATAGATTATTTTTAATTAAATCGTTTGGAATATAGAGAAATTATTATTGAATAACATTTTTCACTTATATAAGATACAGGAAATAATATAAGTGGCCATTATATTTGTTATGACTACAATCATCATTTTGGTGGCTAGGTACAAAACTAATAACTCGCATTTCCATAGTTTAGCATTAAGATTCATAGGAGTGGTGAATAGTTTCTAGCAATATAAACGAATGACCAATTTTCTCTGTTTAGAAGGTAGTTTTGATTATTTTCCTCCTAGAATGCTTTCTGTTTGAGCCGAATCGGGCTAATGTAGTGTTTGACTCAGATCGGCCGAACTAATTTAACTTCTGATACGGGTAGGGCCGGGTAAAATGATACAGGCCTACACATATACCTATATTATACACCTTACTTTAAAAAAATATATGAATTTTTAAAAATTAAACTTGACCAAACGGTACATTATGTACTGTACATATTTAGAAAAAACGGCCCAAATTGTATACGGCCCATGTGGAATTTTCCACATGGCCAGTATACAATTTGGCCCTGCTCTCTAATTAACATCTGAAATGAAGAAGTAATTGAATCGGGTCCCGCCGCCATCTTAAATTACGCGCGACTGTAATTGATCGATTCGAATGAGCGCGTCGCGTTGCATCAAATTAAATAATTTATAAAAATTAAAATAATAAATATGTTTACAAACTAATTGACTATATCTGTTTGCAATAGTACTCTAAAACACATCGTACTTATAGTTTAGCATTTCTGATAACACTTAATTAATTTTTAAATATTCTTATATTTTATATATAAAATGCGAATAAAAAAACATAAATGCGTAAAAGTTAATAAAAAAAATATCTGCAACTTCAGAAAACACATATATATGAGAATCTATCAGAAAAAAGTTAGTTATTAATAATTAAAATCGAGAAAAAAAATAAAACTTTCAAGGTATAGTAATTTATGTGGTAAAAAGTGAGGTAAGCGATCACGTGACGCCCGTCTTCCCATCGTCTGTAACCAAAACGGACGAGGGTGAAATAAAAGCGAAAACATCAGTAGAAGTAAAAACAAACATCGGCGCGTATCTAGGACTAAATATTTGAACAGGAGCGAAGATAAAACACGACACTTTGCAATTTATGCTAATCACCTTCTAATATTAAAAAATTAAAATTATCAAAAAAATTATAACAAAATTAAAATTTTTTGACTAAATTCGACTACAAACATATCGTAAAACTGGATTAAAGTAAAAGTACCCGTTTTTCGACGCTAAATTTTTATTAATTAATTTTTTAAATTGATGCCTAATTGATCGAGCGCGCGTAATTTAAATTTGACGGAGCAAGCGCGTGCCGAAGCTTAATGGTTGCAATTACTATAGAAAATGTTTGATAAGACTTAACATGTTCTTACTATTTTTATATACAAGAAGGACAAATTAAAATGGTTAAACTGTCGTTTTCTTCAATATTGGCGCAAGAACAGTGTGCCTATTTATCACAGCGGCTACATTTATTATTTTCCGAATAAATAAATATAAAAGTTTGAACTTACTCGTTTTCTTTTTCCCAAGATGATGGTAGTCACTTCGCGCATGCCCAGTTTCAAACAGACGATATTTTTTTTGGTGGAAAACATTTTTATTTCGAATTTTATTTCACATTTTATTTCTTGTTAAGATAGTATTTAAATTTAAAAAATGTTTTCACAAATAAAATAAAACGTTAAAACATAAATAATAAAGTAATACAGTATATACTGTATAAATTTATTACAGTTAGATATGATTTAAAAGTGGAATATTTCATTTTCTATAAAAAGATCATTTTTTAAATTATTATTTTATATATTCGAAAAGGTGATATAGAATTATCAATGAGAACGAATTTCAAACTAGTTCACTGCACTATATTGCACTGCCTCTGGCCAGCAGCAGAATTCATGGCCAAGATGGTAGGGGCAAGATGGGGTACTCCGTCTTGCTCCCACCATCTTGCCCCAACGTGCACTTTTTATACTGACTGCAAGCACGGGTCAACTTTATTTCAAAACTAAACAATTTCGGTCTTAAAGGTTACTTCGAATACCATAATAACTTCATCTAAAAGGTAATGTAAAAGTTTAAAATGATGCTTACTTTGTAGAAACTTTGTAGCGGGCGTAAAATTAGATGAAGTATTGCCGAAACATGGAAAACTGCCTTATTTCCAAACAAAAAGAGCGATTCGGACGTTCTCTCGTCCCGTGATCCCTTTTGAGGTTGACATTTAGTTCCCCAAATAACAGCTAGATGAAAGCGCGTTAACCAGGAATAAACAGATGTCCCCGTCTTAGCCCATGGTCCTATCTTGCACCATCTTCCCCTATATTTGTATGGGATGTATACGTAGTGTGTAACGTATCTATGAAATATTATGGAATACATTTCGGGAGTTGAATACTAAAACTACAGTGAAATTTAACTTCATTATTTATTAATAGAGAATAACAGTAGTTGTTTGTTAATTTAGTGCTATTTTAGCTAAAACTGTCATGATTCTTTATTATAACAGTCCAGAGATAATTTTATAGCAATTCTTTTTGTATTGAATACAATTGCTAGAATGTTAAAACTTCTATTTCTATTGATAGAAGGCAAAATTATAGCTTCGATTTTCAAAAGCAAATATTTTATCTGTTACGTCAGAATCGGTACAATTGTTTCATCCAAAAATACCAATGATGATCCAGTCGATACTCTCGTCTAATTTCTGTCAACGAATAGTTTTTCTAAGCTATTTAGATTGTTATTATTAGATATCATACTCTTTTGTGTATCTGTGGATAACATATTATTATTCTTTCAGATGCTTATAAAATCCTGCCTACCATTAATTAATAAGTTATATTTATACAAATGGCAGTTAAAATATATTAATCATATATTTTAACTGCATTTTTGTGATAATTTCATTTTGCAATTTAATTAATTACGTTTCATCATAAATCACAGGCCATATTCTAGTAATTAGGCCCATTGCTTTACTTCAATATAATTCAATAGCACTGTAACATAATGTAATTTCGGGAAACAAAATGAAACAATGAAAATATAAAATAGATGACAGAATCAGAAGCAATTTACGGCATGATTTACGTCATCAATATGATTTAATAATTGTCATGTTAATATAATAGCGACTAATAAAACGCTTCTTAGTTATGTTTTAATATCAATTAATTAATCGCAAAACTATTATATTTATCAGATGCTTTTCAAGAAAAGTGTAAATCTGTAGAAATAAACTTTATTAATGCTTTTATCCTCTTCTTGAGTGAGATAAGCGATTCTAAATGTGAGATTTTACGTTTCGACGTGCTATCAAGCGTGAGGAACTCACTCAATCACAAAGCAATCTTCGTCTTTGATAATTACACACGCTTATCTTTGTTACTCACTATCAATAAATCAGTAGAATAGTAGAACACATTTATCTTTGTTTTTGTTATTTTTTTCCTTAAACATATCAGCGAACCATCTACACTTACAGAAAAAAATTTCATCTGTATTGTCAACCAGATTCATCGCTATAACGAATGAATCTTGATGACGCGCAATTATCTACCTGTATTTTGTCAAGACCAAGACTACATATCGACATCAATATTCATGAAATAATAAAGCTAATTAGCCTATAATATGCAAATATATATCCCCAACTGTGAATTTAGAGAAATAAATCACTGAATTCATAATTGGATATATACATTTGTTGATTCAATTTAAATTCAACATTTTATCAATTCTTCGCTTCAGTCTTTGTAAGTCTGACGTTTAACGTTAGACAGCCTAACACATTGATGATAAATGAATTATCACTCAAAATTTGTTACATAAAGTATCAATTATCTAAGGTTAAGCAATCGATGTAATTGCAAAAATTATTTATAATTGTCTACATATAATTAGAAAAAATAATTAACGTCAATTCTAAATTAAATTATAATTAACGTTAAATTTTAAATTAAATTAAAGCATGAATTCTACGTTAAAATTATATTCGACGACTAGTCACTATTCATTAATTTATTCATGATTGCTTTTAGGTTACGAAATATTGGATTAAATTGGACTGGATTTATAGTAAAATTTGAAAAGCTTCCACTCGATTGAAGTGTGTAATCGTTACCTAATTAGAATACAATAGCTTTATTGCCTATAAAACTAAAAGAGAAAACAGCAATCGATTCAGTGAAGTTAATTTAATCAGGTTTTGTATGGTTAACGGGATCGTCGAGAGCTTGTATGGGGCTCTGAGTTAGAGCAGGCTCTTTTAACTATTTTGTTTGTTTATTTGTTGAACATATAAAATGGGTAGAATGTTTCTTTATTAATAATAAGCGGCCTTAAAGATTTTATTTTATGATAGGAAAAATAACGTTAATTTTATAAGACTAGGAATCACTACACGGCCCTATATTTTCTCTGACTTCTGAGAAAAATCTCCAACAGTTTTCCTCTCTCTTGACGGTTAATATAATCTCATTAGCACATGATATATGTTATTAATTCGTTAATAAATTTTATAACAAAATACAAAAATCTACAGTCAGAAAAACAAATTATAACTTAGATTTTGCTGTAGAATTAATTTTTTTTTATTTCCACTTTTTCTCTTTTGAGAAACGCCATTGTTTTAATTTCTTAGTATAATTAACAGAAATATAAATAAAATAATCTGTTTTCTTATAAATTAACCACTTCCAATATGAAAATTATACTATTTGATATAAAATATGTGGATTATGACATATTATGAATTGATTCCATAATTATGAGTTTTAAATGTAATACTGATAGGCTAGTTATAACTTCATTTTATATACTGTATTTTATTTATGAATACAGTAGAGCGTCGATTTTCCGAATCAATNTCAATCCGTTATAAAGATTATTTTAAAAAGTAACAATAATAAAGTGAGAAATGTGGAAAACAAAAAAAAAAAATCCGTTGTCACTTACCCGCTTTGCATATCCATTCTACATAACCATTTAATTCTTTTTCTAATTGTTGTTGTCTCCTAAGTTTTAAAAACGATTGTCTACTTTCGACTCTCTCTCTTTCTTTAGCAAATTCTCTGAAATCAAGATATAAATAAAATCAGATATACCGTATAACTGAAGAAAAATGTCAAGAATAAAAAATGTATAGAGTACAAGTAAATAAATTCTCCCAATGAAAGATGTTCTTGTGAATGTATTATATTGTACAAACTCTGAAATTACTTATTAAAACTCTAGTATGATTAGTATATAACGTTCTTACAGAATATTTGCATATAATACACACATATGTAAAGTGGATGTATAAAATGTAATGCAGTGTCACATTATATGTAAGCTAAACAAGTTAGAGCTTACGCTTTTAAATTAATTTCATTTAGTAAAAGGCAAGGTCCTCTTATACAAGGTAGAAAGTAGCGCGTGAAATGAAAACACATTAAGCGAACTCACCATACAATTCTTATAACAGTGATAATCCGAAAAAATAGCGTATAGGAGGAAAAACTGTCCATAATTAATGAATGGCGTAAAAACGAAAATGCGTTGAATGAAAGCGAATTAACCGAAAACTATCTGTATATTTCATATTTAATTGCTATCTTCTAAATTAATAGTGTGTACTTTCAAGTTTACTTTTATTTTCGTAGTAATAATGATAATAGAATATTTTACGCTTATTGGATTCTATATCCAATAAGCGTAAAATATTCTTTTCACGAAAAAATCGATATTGACATTTCGATTAGATAGTATCTATATATTTTGAAATTGTTTCGAAAATGATTACTTTAAAAATAAAAATCAAACACGCTTCATATTTGTATGGCAGAAAATTGATTTTTAGAATCATTTTTAGAATTATTTACTTTTCATAACAGAAATATTAACAATTTTATTGTTGATGTATTTATTAATGTGATAGATATGTTGTTAGGTCGCATCGTAATGACAGTGGATCGCGTTATGTTTCTCGGATCATTTTTCCCATTTATAGCGTTTCGTCAATTACGTTTTGTAAATTGTAATATATAACTTTTAATGAAAAACTCGTAAGAACTCCACGACAATTATATTAAATTTTAAAGAAAATACATAGTTTCAAGTTACAGTATTAATTTTTATACTGGGCAGTGAAAAGCTTTATTTATAATTTTTATTAATTAATATTTTGTGTAGAATGTTGATAGATAATTTGTGTTTTATTGCATAATTTTAAGTTGATGAAATGTTTTGACGTCAATAACAAAAAAAAAAGTTAAACGTTATTTTATGTTAGGATTTTTAACTTTTCTCAATCAGAAATTGTTCCTCGCCGTCTGTTCGGAACAAAAATGAAATTAATTTCGTTAACAAATTAAATCGCTGATTTAAAACATTTCTGTTGATATTTATCATATATTAATAAATCGTTAAATTTTTATTAAATAAAAATAGAAATATTTGCATATGTTGCAAAATATAAAAAAAAATTATTTATATTATTCGGTAATATAAATGTAATATTCGGTTTTTATCGGTACAAGTGCTTAATGCTGGAAGAAGTACACAGCACACTAAAATCAACCGTTTTATTATATTTATGTACTGTTAATGTGTATCCATATTTAAAAAGCTCCTGATTATCAAGTATTTAATATTTCTCCTTTCTGTAGTCTAATGCAAATGTTATGGCCAATCTTTAATGTTTCGTGTGGTATTCTATCTGTTGTAAGAGAATATTATAAATATAAATACTCTATCCATTTTCCACAGACGCGTCATTCTTGGGTAAGTTTTGTGTCTTTATTGATTTTCTAGTATCTTTTATATATTATAAATACATAAAATAGACCTATGAAATATGTGATTTTATTTTTCAATAAATATAATATCAGATCTCTCGTGATAGATGGTTTTATTTGTGATAGTACGTTTTCTAATACTGTCTTTGTATAATAATATGTTTGTATGCAAGCTTTTTGAGGTATTCATGTTGTGTTACTAAATATTTTTATTGTTACTGTACTAATATTATCGGAGCAAAACAAATAATAAGGAATAACTATCCAATTCAAAAATTTACTTATTTGTTGCGTCATATCTTAAAATAAATCATCTATTAAATGAAATATACTAAAATGTCTGTTTTTTAGTTATAATTTGATATCTAAATATCAAGATACCCAAAATAAGTTATCTAAATCAATTGGTTGTGTCTCGAAATTGATTAATGCCTGTTTGTAGCCTATTACAAAAGTTATATCTTCCATATAAGTTATCTATTTATATAACTATGTATATATATCACATTTACCTATTTTCTATACCAATTAGAATTAGAATACTAATTATTATAAAAACTAATTAATAAAGGCATTGTGCAACAGTATAAAATCCTAGCTTAAATTTTTTTATATTTAATTATAGCGGAAGGTAGTGCAAGATGGGGTCATGGGGTAAGACGGGGACGTCTGTTTATTTGTGTTTAATGTGCTTTTATCTAGCTGTTATTTGGGGAACTAAATGTCTATCTCGAAAGGGATCATGGAGCGAGAGAATGTCCAAATCTTTGTTTAGAAGTAATACACGTTTTTCATGTTTCCGCAATACTTTATTTAATTTTACACATGCTAAAAAGTTTTTACAAAGTAAGTATCATTGTGAACTTTTACATTACTTTTTAGATGAAGATATTATGGTATTCGAAGTAAACTTTATGACTGTAATTGTTTAGTTTTGAAATGAAGTTTACCTGTGTTTACAGTCAGTATGAAAAGTGTACGTTGGGGGGCAAGATGGGGTACCCGTCTAGCCCCAGGTTGACCATGAATATGGCCTATGAAAACAGAAGTATTTTCGAAAACAGACTTTATTGCTGCAGAGACGACAATCAGGCCCCTTCAGCAAGGATAGGCTTAACAAGAAACAAAAGACAAATGACACAGAATGCCTCTATTGTGGAGAGCTATACTCTGTGTCTACAGAGAGTTGGGCTAAATGTAGCCGTTGTAATAAATGGGCACACTGTTCTTGTGCCAATATTGAAGAAAACGACAGTTTAACCATTTTAATTTGACCTTCTTATATATAAAAATAATATCCCATCTTATCCCACGGGTGGAGCAAGATGGTGCATTTACATATACTTTTAAAATATTAAATTTGTTTTTAAAAACGTTTTTTAAAAATTAAATTTTGTATTATATATTACCAAATGTTGTAGTTGCTGAGAATAAAAAATTTATTGTTCTCAAGTGGTTGTCATCTTATGACTTTTCAAACCTTAACGTTCTCATCTTGCCCCACCTTCCCCTATACCTTTTTAATATTTAAAAAATAAATCATTGTCGATAATTATAATTTGTAATTACACATCTATATACCTTTTACTGTTATAAAAAAGTTTTAGATAAATTAAAGGGTAAGATAATATCAAATAAAAGCACTTAATGAACGTATTTTCATCCATCTTCATTGAATATTTATATTATTTCTGGTTTATAAAAATAGTTAGGAAATTTTTACGTAAATAGTCAGTATGATAATATTTGTGAAAATTTCGTTAAAGTAGGCAAAATGGCTTACAGAAAATAAAGTGATAAGATATAAAAAAATAGGCGACAAACTGTATATATATATATATACACATTCAGTTTTTTATCTATATAATACATACATAATTTCATCTCTCGTTATCGATTCGAACACGATTCCCTCATAAAAATGAAGCAAACTGTTTAAATATTCAACGATAAATCATTTGGATAAAACGCATCTTAGTTGAATATTTGGAAAAGCGTGACGATAATGAAATCATAACGTTAATGAAACACGAAAATTATCATATAATTAATTGTATAATTAAATACCGTCAATTAGTAAAGCACTTAATCTTAAGTATTATTAAATTACTCGTATAGCTACAGAGAGGCAAGCAGTCCGATGAATAATAGAATTAACACAACTATGATGCAATATGAATATCGGAAAGATAGGGAGAACTTTGAAAAGAATATTACAAAATTGTTTTCCCACTTTATTAACTAACTCATCGAAGATTTGATTTGCCGGATTTGAAATACGTCTGAAAATTTTTAGTAGTAAAGAGCAAAGAAAGCTTAACGTGCAAGACGTTGTATTAATAATCTTCAAAACACGTTGCTTGTAAAATACATAGAACTTCTTCGCGAAAAGTTTACGCCTAATATGTAATTCTCTTGTTACAGCAATATGAATCTGTAAATAGCCTATCTTTAAAAAATCTAGCTATTAAAAGCGAATTTCAAATTTAGAGAAAACAATGAGATGAGTCCATAAAAACAAAAAAAAAAAAAAAAATCATTACCGTGCTTCACAATGACTCATTTAAATAATAATGTCAATATTGATATTTAAATAAATGAATTTAAAAGAAAAAAATCTTTAGATTCAGCAATAACTTTTTAGGAAGGAACATTTTAAATCATTCTAAATAATTTGGATTCGGCAATTTTTTTTTCGTAAAAATTTGTTTTACAGATTAATTGCAACCCGTTGTTTATCCATGATGATAATAACAATAAACAACAATCAGGTAATTTTGAAATGCTGACAATAAAACGATGTTCGTAGCCGAAGTTTGATTTCTAATTAACTAAAGATTGATACCGAATACTTCCATGTTGGTTGTGTGATTGCTCTATTAGCGTCGTATTTAAAACTTTTCACATACTTCAGATATAGATTTACTAGTCATAGATATTGTTTAGAAAGAGAATGAAAATATTCCACAAGTTTAAAAGTTTTACCTACAGATATTAATGCAAAATGTTACTTCTAAATTCGATTAATATTTTTCCGATTTATAGTTCTATATAACATTCAGCTATCATTAAAATATACTGATTCATACTCTCAATGTATCAACGATGTTTTTACTCTCAAATCCTAATTGCTATCCAAGAAGAGAGGAGAAGGAATACGCTTGATCAAAATTAATATAGTTTATGCAACGACGAAAGAAAATTACGTTCTTACAAACTGAAGTAATTTATACAAAATATAATTATATATATAATTATATTTTGTATAAATTACTTGAGTTTGTATATATATATAATCATCATCATCATCACCATCAACCGTTATCAATCCACTGCAGGATGAAGGTCTCCCCAAGCCTCTTCCACAATCTTTTGTTTTGAGCACTTCGCTTCCATGTTGTGCCAAGATGCCTCTTGATCTCATCAACCTACCGAGTGTGTGGACGTCTTCTTGGTAGTTTCCGATCTCTTGGTATCCAATCAAGAACTTCATATGTCCAGCGATGGTCAGTTCTTCTTGCAATATGTCCAGCCCACTGCCAGTTGGGGGATTTCATTCTAGTGATGATATCGGTAACTCCTATCATTTTCCTGATCCATGTTATACGTTTCTGATCTCTCCTTGTTATGCCAAGCATACACCTTTCCATGTTCCTTTGGATAGTCTGTAGTCTTTGGATCTCTGATTTTCTAAGAGTCCAAGTTTCTGATCCATAAGTGAGAACTGGCAAGACACACTGATCAAAAACCTTGCGTTTCAGGCACGGGCATCTGTTGATTTTTCAAGACTATACTATTCCTACCAAAAGCACTTCAGCCAAGTTTTACACGTCTGTTTATTTCCTCCTTGATATTGCCATCCATTGATATTCTTTGTCCCAGGTAAATATAAGCATCTACCTTTTCCAATTCTAGTTATCTATTAGTAGTGTTTCTTCACATACGAAACTGTTGTACATAATTTTCGTCTTGTTCAAGTTCATCTTTAAACCAACTTCTTTACTTTTGTTTTCAAGTTCTTGAATCGTGTCCTGGAGCTCTGAAGGGCTATCTGTAATGATGGCTACGTCGTCAGCAAATCGAAGATGGGTCAGGTGGTCTCCATTTATCAGTACACCTTTATTCTCCCAGTTCATTGATTGAAAAACACTTTCTAATGCATTTGTAAAAAGTTTTGGGGATATAGTATCACCTTGTCTCACTTCCTTTTCAATTTTAATATCGTTGGTATCTTGAAGCAAGCAAACTTTTGCAGTTGCCCCTTCATAAATGTTTTCAAGAATTTTGATATACGTAGCTTCAATACCACATGCCTTTAGAGATTTGGTGATTGCTGATGTAGTTATAGAATCAAAAGCCTTTTCATAGTCAACAAATGCAATGCATAGTGTGATTTTGTATTCGTTCGACCTTTCAGTGAGCTCTCTCACAACCTGAATGTGATTAAGTGTGCTGTATCCACTCCTAAATTCAGCTTGTTCTCTTGGTTGGGCAAGATCCAGTTGTTTTTGTAGGCGATTTGTCAGTACCTTAGTGAAATTTTATAAATCACCGGGAGATATATATATATATATATTTTAGGCTTGTAGAATAGCCTATAAGTATATTAAAAACTAAGAATATGTAAACATTTTCATATATTTTTGCTGGTACGTGTGTCGCCAAAGTTGCCAAAGTAACTTAAATTAAAACATTTTCAAACAAATTTATAAATTGTAAGAAAGATCGGCTTCTACAATGTTTCCAATAAAGATCAAGAAAATCATAATATGCAAATTTGTCATAATATTAAAATAAATTTTATAATGTTTGTGAAAATTTAATAATTTATTTCATAATAATAATATTTCACGAATAATATTTACTATAATGCAGTGTTTTTCAACCTGTAGGTCGCGACCCCCGTGTATGGCTTTGCGACCCACAGGTGGGTCGCAAAGCCATACACGGGGGGTCGCGGGTAAAAGAAAAAGACAAGTGTTTGTAGGTCCTACACTACAATAAAAAA
>NW_019384433.1:781198-783619 GCF_000671375.1 Centruroides sculpturatus | reverse complement strand
CTTCGCGTTGAATTTTCGTCGATGTTAAGCCTAACGAAGACTATTGTATCGTTAAAAATTATTTTTTTATTTTGTACAAACAAAATAAATATATTGAAAAATATAAAAACAATAAAAAATTATACTTCAGAAGTTAATTTAGTATCAAAAACGTAAAATATTTGAGTAGTCCAAGACGTAGCCAAAGATTGAAGCGCCACAGCACTGGCGAAAATTTAAATTTGCCGACTGGAATTTTTTCGGATGATTGACGTTTCGGATGATTGACTTTCGGAAAACCGACGCTCTACTGTATATTATTTTAGACTTTTATGATTTTTTTCTGCAATCTTAAACTTGACTCATTTACTATATGTTATGTCACTGTCCATTACTGAAATAAAGATTGGAAACCCCAACTTAATTTAAAAAGCTTTTGGAAATTTAGAATTTTTAGAAAAGTATTATAAATATATTCAACTAATACAATAGTTAAAGCTAATATAAATATTTCTATGTAGAAATTTTTTGGGCATTCTCATAATACAGTTTATATTTGAGACATCGTTATTTTTTCAACGTATCAGTTAATCCGATTTCGGTTAACCAAAAAAACTGTTGCGTTTGGAAAAAAAATTATAAGACCATTTGGTTGTATAACATTGAAGTTCGATTACCAGTGTAGAGCCATATAGAGCGATCTCGGGCCTTGGACTTAGGGCCTCTCTATACTTTCTGATGGGACATTTTCGATTATCATATTTTTCCTCTCACAAGTAAGTGGTTCTCAGTGGTTTGCGTTAGATTCTAACAAACGAGAGAGGCCAGCGGGGACAATTTGCCCGGATTTCATATTCACGTGAATCTCAAAAACATATGACACAAATGATTCATTCCACAGCATTTCTTGTGTTCTCTTCTCTTAATATGAAAAAACACTTCCTTATTTTTGTCAAATTTGGTTATTTAAAAATTATAATAACAGTTTTATGACGCTGGTTTGTTTTTAACATATTGTGGGGCTTAAATTAACTAAGTATCTTGGCCCTCTTTTGACCTCCGAGAGATTTTTGTCTACCTGTGATACATTGAGAAATGCCATTAATATTTGATATAAAATTTTTCAACAGTTCCTCCAATGTCCATTTCGTGTAAGTCAAAAAATTTCACAAGATAATTAAATAAATAAAAATATAAAAGTATTTTCTATGTTTATTATATTATTTTAATTCATTAATTATTTTTCTCTCATAGTGTACTTTCAATCTATGTATTCTCGTCATTAAAATCAATTACTACTGTGATAAATTCACGCATCTTAATCTTCAACTATCAAGTATTTACTCGAAAAATAAAAATCTTTACTGTTTTAATACTCATAATTTATTTCGTACGCACAATACCTAAAATATGGTTTATTTATTCTTGTTAATATAATTCCAAATTAGATCGCAGTACGAAAATTATGATTACAGTATATATAGCATAAATATATATATTTTCTTTGTTAAATTTTTATTATTTTGGTATCAAATTTTTGTTACTTAAATAAAATCAAAATAAAATTAACATAAAAGTTTTATTTTTCTAACCAAATTTTTGAATAAATTAATTTAATTATTAAACAACAGATGGCAGCACACTATGATTCCTAGCTAGATATTCGACAGTAATATTTATCCATGAAATACTTATAAAAATTTAATAATCAAATGTAAATATATTTTTAAAATTAGTTATTAATTTTTAAAATGTCTTGTTTATTGTATGAATTGCTAATTATTTAGCGCTTATTTTCGTTATTATAATTAATTTCTACTTCAAATCCTCGCACTTCAGTGGTATGTTCAAGATTTTGAAAATATGGATGCTGTTCAAGTGAGACCAAGGCTTGTGCTCTCTATCATTTTTAGGAAAATGTTACCTTAAAATTACTTTAGTCACCTAATCTTACCTAATCGAAGTCATGCGATATGCGTTTTTATGTTTATTTTAATTTTAAAGTAACAAAACTGATTGCTTTGTTATCAAGAAGGTGTTGCAGCACCATAAGCACCCCCCTTATAAAGTTTCCACGGATATTCCACTGCCGCACTTACAAACTAGTAATAATTATTAATTAATTAGTTGACTTTTGATGCAAGATAAGCAAGATCTTATTGACTAAACTGCGTCAGGCGTCGGTAAAAAACGAAGTTAATATAAAGAGAAGACATGATAAACTGAACTGATTAAACTGCACAGTTATATGAGACATGCATAGCTGATTTAGGAAAGAAACTAGTAATTTTAAAGCTGATAGAGAGTTCCGATAGTTTCCATAGATGTAAAAAATCTTTAAAGGAATACTGTAAATTATTAATAGATTTCCAAACCTATAGAAAGCTAAAAAGTAATTATTATTAAAAATTGCACAATCTTTTTCAAGGATAAGATACAAAA
>NW_019384433.1:672233-780513 GCF_000671375.1 Centruroides sculpturatus | reverse complement strand
TATGTGTAAGTTTATTATTGTATTATTTTCTTTAATGATTTAGAACGTACTGTTCATTTTAGGTTCAACAGTTTTTTTACATGTGTCGTTACTTAAGCTTTCTCCTATTTTGACATATTAAAAAGTTGCATTTTTGTCTTAACGTAATAAAAATATTTTTATTCAACATTCACCATCAGTGCATGCTGAATGTCGACATTTGCCGGTGTAAGTGAGAAATGATGATATTTAGCAAATATTTCGTACATACACGAAACGACTGTGTGAATGCTGACATTCACTGGAGAATGTTGACATTCGCCAGATATCGGTCATTCACAGTAACATATACAGTTTACATAACAGCCGGAAAGTAAAACGACGGTTATCTAATTTCTATTTGGTTTTTGGAATTGAAACATGCGAAACGAAGCAAACTTCAAAGGAAGGAAGAAACAAAACAGTTAGCAGAGAGTGTTTTCGATCCACTGACCTCTATGGAACCATCACGCTCCCGCCGCACCACTCTTCTTCTTGTAGATCGTCTTATCAACATATATTTTAATCCAGACGATTATTATTATATTTGCTCAGTTGTGATGTGATAGATCACGATATTACTTCACTATCATCATGCTCATAAATTTGCCTCGCACAGAAACTTTGGACCAGACGAAAACGGCTATGTGACATTGCTAGCGAATTCTATATCTTCTTCCTATGGAGTGTCATACGTTTTACTATTATCGGGCCGCTCGTATTTATATCACCACATTTAACTACAACATTTTTACGGGTGTATTTACGTTTATCGACAGATTACAGTTAATCGCTACGCTACAGAATGACCACCGATTCACTAGAATTCGAACGACAACTGTACAGAAAATTTTCAAATTATCGAGGATGAATCACTGGTAGTTTAAAAATCGTATATTTTTCAACCCGGCGATTGTCACAACGATATGTCGTCAAAAAATCTGTCGATCTATATGTTAAAATTTACCGATTCCAGCTAGTTTTTCGGCCTGGCTGTATAAAACTCATCTCTACCAAGGTTACTAGGTAATATAGTTGGGGAGATGCTGTTGTTATTACCTATCGTTTTCGTTCTGGAAACAATTTCTCCGATGAGACGACGGTCTTATCGTTCGATAGATGAAGTTGACAAAAGTCGTGTTTCACGTGTGCATTTTTAAGTGTTTTTGTAGTTATTTCAGTTTTCTTTTGTAATATAAGATTGTTGGATTCAGCTTTAGCAAGATACTTTTTTGCAAGATAGAGGAACAAGAGGTTCTCTTCAAACCAGAATACTAAATCGGCAAGGTGTCCCCCCTTATGTTAAATTTGTAATCATCATAATTTCTTACCCATTTCCATCGGTTAAAGATATCACTTTTTCTTTAATGATGATTTTCTCCCTTTTGATTTCTATGCCATCAATAGAGGTTTTCAATATGGAAACTTGGACTTTCCCTCTGTTATATACATAACAGAGCCGGGAAAGTACAAATTATAGACAAATTTGAAATAGAAAAGTTAATTATCTAAACCAGTGTTTTTCAACCTGTGGGTCGCAAAGCCATACACGGGGGGTCGCGGGTAAAAGAAAAAGACAAGTGTTTGTAGGTCCTACACTACAATAAAAAAACTACAATTTCAGTGAGAAGGCTGTGCCAGTTTATTTTACAGTACAATTAGTTTTTTGATCGATATTTAAATCTCAACAGAAAGAAAATTAAATACGTAGTTTTTAAAATCACTGACATAGTTTTAATATGGCCGTGGGGGGTCGCCAGAATTTTTTAACTTTTAAAGGGGTCGCGTATTCAAGAAGGTTGAAAAACACTGCTATAATGTATTATATTTATCACAAAATTTGCCAATGTTAAAACTTAATTTGAAGAAATAATAAAATAAAATACTTATAAAATCTTAGTTTTTCACCGTAAATTTTATTTCTATATGTTATAAAATAGATTCAATTTTAAAAATATGTATTAAATGCAAGAAGACGAAAGGAATTGATTTCAAAGTTTACCAAGGAAAATAAAATACATCAAACATTCTAATATAAATAAAATTTCAAATATCGAACGTTAACAAAAAAGAAAAGTTACATTACATTAATTCAACAAAACATTTTATTTTATTCGAAGCGGAATTTTAGAATATAACAAAAATCGAAACGTATTTATGAAATAAAAACAGAAATAGAAACATGATAATCGATACAACGCTTTCCGCTCTTACTTAATTTCCAATCTATAAGTAATTTGGGGCAAAAGCACGCATGAATAACCAGAGATTCTATTCTTAATAATTTCTTTAATGTACCTTGAGATTATTTTCTTAAAACAAAAGTAATTGCCATTCCTAATGCCTTATCAAGAATAATTATTATTCTGGATAGGAATGAAGTTAAGAGCAGTTCTCTGTGGTTATTAACAAAAACATCTTGCCTATTGACTAGTTAGTTAGAGGTAACTAAAACAGTAGAAAAATATTTGTTTAAAATTCAAAATAAATCAATAGAATAGTAGAATTTGTTTTTATCTTTGTTTTCGTTGTTGTTTTTCTTAAATATATCAAGAAACCATGTACAGTATACTTATAGAAAACAATTGCTACGGATGGAATATTAAACTATAACATTTTAAAAATAAATTTACTGAATGTGATTATAAGATTAAAATTAAATAAAAAATACTGTATAAACAAGGAATATATTATTCCTTAGGATTAATAACTAGTAAATAATGGACGAATGTTGTAAATTAGCGCATTAAAAATTAAAAATGCAGTTTGATCTAACGAAACAAAATTCGTAGAACAAAATTAGTGAATGTGATCACACTAAGCATGTAAAGTTGAAAAATGTATGGTAATAAAAAAAATCACCTCATAAACTAGCAGAATACAAGTTTTCATAAAAACCTCTAGCTTTGTAATAAATAAAGTTACTTGAAAAAATAACATATAGAAAACTTTTAATAAAAATTTAAACCTTAGTCTCCCTGATCTTTATAAGTAAGGGAAGGTGGGACAGGATGAGGACGTTGAGGTTTGAAAAGTCATAAGATGGCAACCACTTTAATGAGAACAATAATTTTTTTTATTCTCAGCAACTACAACATTTGGTAATATATAATACAAAATTTAATTTTTAAAAAATGTTTTTAAAAACAAGAAAATTTAATATTTTAAAAGTATATGTAAATGCACCATCTTGCTCCACCCGTGGGGTAAGATGGGATTATTATTTTTATATACAAGGAGGACAAATTAAAATGGTTAAAATGTCGTTTTCTTTAATATTGGCACAAGAACAATGTGCCTATTTATCACAGCGGCTACATTTATTATTATTTTCCTAATAAATAAATATAAAAGTTTGAACTTACTCGTATTTANAATTTTAAATTAAATTAAAGCATGAATTCTACGTTAAAATTATATTCGACGACTAGTCACTATTCATTAATTTATTCATGATTGCTTTTAGGTTACGAAATATTGGATTAAATTGGACTGGATTTATAGTAAAATTTGAAAAGCTTCCACTCGATTGAAGTGTGTAATCGTTACCTAATTAGAATACAATAGCTTTATTGCCTATAAAACTAAAAGAGAAAACAGCAATCGATTCAGTGAAGTTAATTTAATCAGGTTTTGTATGGTTAACGGGATCGTCGAGAGCTTGTATGGGGCTCTGAGTTAGAGCAGGCTCTTTTAACTATTTTGTTTGTTTATTTGTTGAACATATAAAATGGGTAGAATGTTTCTTTATTAATAATAAGCGGCCTTAAAGATTTTATTTTATGATAGGAAAAATAACGTTAATTTTATAAGACTAGGAATCACTACACGGCCCTATATTTTCTCTGACTTCTGAGAAAAATCTCCAACAGTTTTCCTCTCTCTTGACGGTTAATATAATCTCATTAGCACATGATATATGTTATTAATTCGTTAATAAATTTTATAACAAAATACAAAAATCTACAGTCAGAAAAACAAATTATAACTTAGATTTTGCTGTAGAATTAATTTTTTTTTATTTCCACTTTTTCTCTTTTGAGAAACGCCATTGTTTTAATTTCTTAGTATAATTAACAGAAATATAAATAAAATAATCTGTTTTCTTATAAATTAACCACTTCCAATATGAAAATTATACTATTTGATATAAAATATGTGGATTATGACATATTATGAATTGATTCCATAATTATGAGTTTTAAATGTAATACTGATAGGCTAGTTATAACTTCATTTTATATACTGTATTTTATTTATGAATACAGTAGAGCGTCGATTTTCCGAATCAATTGGGGACTGGGGTTGTTCGTATAACTGATATTTAGGATAACCGATTTATGTACGAAAAAATAGTTTAACGTATCCGATGTTGAAATTTTTTTCCGTTGCGTGTCGCTTCGCGTTGAATTTTCCTCGATGTTAAGCCAACAAAGACTATTGTATCGTTAAAAATTATTTTTTTATTTTGTACAAACAAAATAAATATATTGAAAAATATAAAAACAATAAAAAATTATACTTCAGAAGTTAATTTAGTATCAAAAACGTAAAATATTTGAGTAGTCCAAGACGTAGCCAAAGATTGAAGCGCCACAGCACTGGCGAAAATTTAAATTTGCCGACTGGAATTTTTTCGGATGATTGACGTTTCGGATGATTGACTTTCGGAAAACCGACGCTCTACTGTATATTATTTTAGACTTTTATGATTTTTTTCTGCAATCTTAAACTTGACTCATTTACTATATGTTATGTCACTGTCCATTACTGAAATAAAGATTGGAAACCCCAACTTAATTTAAAAAGCTTTTGGAAATTTAGAATTTTTAGAAAAGTATTATAAATATATTCAACTAATACAATAGTTAAAGCTAATATAAATATTTCTATGTAGAAATTTTTTGGGCATTCTCATAATACAGTTTATATTTGAGACATCGTTATTTTTTCAACGTATCAGTTAATCCGATTTCGGTTAACCAAAAAAACTGTTGCGTTTGGAAAAAAAATTATAAGACCATTTGGTTGTATAACATTGAAGTTCGATTACCAGTGTAGAGCCATATAGAGCGATCTCGGGCCTTGGACTTAGGGCCTCTCTATACTTTCTGATGGGACATTTTCGATTATCATATTTTTCCTCTCACAAGTAAGTGGTTCTCAGTGGTTTGCGTTAGATTCTAACAAACGAGAGAGGCCAGCGGGGACAATTTGCCCGGATTTCATATTCACGTGAATCTCAAAAACATATGACACAAATGATTCATTCCACAGCATTTCTTGTGTTCTCTTCTCTTAATATGAAAAAACACTTCCTTATTTTTGTCAAATTTGGTTATTTAAAAATTATAATAACAGTTTTATGACGCTGGTTTGTTTTTAACATATTGTGGGGCTTAAATTAACTAAGTATCTTGGCCCTCTTTTGACCTCCGAGAGATTTTTGTCTACCTGTGATACATTGAGAAATGCCATTAATATTTGATATAAAATTTTTCAACAGTTCCTCCAATGTCCATTTCGTGTAAGTCAAAAAATTTCACAAGATAATTAAATAAATAAAAATATAAAAGTATTTTCTATGTTTATTATATTATTTTAATTCATTAATTATTTTTCTCTCATAGTGTACTTTCAATCTATGTATTCTCGTCATTAAAATCAATTACTACTGTGATAAATTCACGCATCTTAATCTTCAACTATCAAGTATTTACTCGAAAAAAAAAAATCTTTACTGTTTTAATACTCATAATTTATTTCGTACGCACAATACCTAAAATATGGTTTATTTATTCTTGTTAATATAATTCCAAATTAGATCGCAGTACGAAAATTATGATTACAGTATATATAGCATAAATATATATATTTTCTTTGTTAAATTTTTATTATTTTGGTATCAAATTTTTGTTACTTAAATAAAATCAAAATAAAATTAACATAAAAGTTTTATTTTTCTAACCAAATTTTTGAATAAATTAATTTAATTATTAAACAACAGATGGCAGCACACTATGATTCCTAGCTAGATATTCGACAGTAATATTTATCCATGAAATACTTATAAAAATTTAATAATCAAATGTAAATATATTTTTAAAATTAGTTATTAATTTTTAAAATGTCTTGTTTATTGTATGAATTGCTAATTATTTAGCGCTTATTTTCGTTATTATAATTAATTTCTACTTCAAATCCTCGCACTTCAGTGGTATGTTCAAGATTTTGAAAATATGGATGCTGTTCAAGTGAGACCAAGGCTTGTGCTCTCTATCATTTTTAGGAAAATGTTACCTTAAAATTACTTTAGTCACCTAATCTTACCTAATCGAAGTCATGCGATATGCGTTTTTATGTTTATTTTAATTTTAAAGTAACAAAACTGATTGCTTTGTTATCAAGAAGGTGTTGCAGCACCATAAGCACCCCCCTTATAAAGTTTCCACGGATATTCCACTGCCGCACTTACAAACTAGTAATAATTATTAATTAATTAGTTGACTTTTGATGCAAGATAAGCAAGATCTTATTGACTAAACTGCGTCAGGCGTCGGTAAAAAACGAAGTTAATATAAAGAGAAGACATGATAAACTGAACTGATTAAACTGCACAGTTATATGAGACATGCATAGCTGATTTAGGAAAGAAACTAGTAATTTTAAAGCTGATAGAGAGTTCCGATAGTTTCCATAGATGTAAAAAATCTTTAAAGGAATACTGTAAATTATTAATAGATTTCCAAACCTATAGAAAGCTAAAAAGTAATTATTATTAAAAATTGCACAATCTTTTTCAAGGAAAATAAAATTATTTAATTGTAAAATTTTCGAGATAAAGGTCCAATCGTCAGCTTTTTACAATTAAAAGTTCTGAATTTGGAAGATTTACTTCATGAAGATTAAACATTTTAATTTAATTCAAATATTTCAAATATAGAGTCACTATTTCTTTGTTTTTAAGATTTATTATTATATATTAATAGCTCATAATCTGCAAGTAATAATTAAAAGTAATTCAATATATAGTATTTTATGTAGAGTAATTTTGTTCGTATAAAATCTTATTAAATAATATTTTCAACCATTTATATTGTAAACATTTATGTGGAGTAGATTTTGTTAATAAAGACTTGTGTGAAGCTTTTATGAAAAAATATAAAGCAGAGTAAGAACAGGATTAAGTTCAAGTGACTATTGTAACGTAGCAGGAAGGGAAGTTGATTAATTTTATCAAGGAAGTGCTCTTACCTGTCTGACATATCCATTCCAGTTAACCTAATAATAACTGCAAATAATGTCAATGTAATCGCGCTTTTTTAGTAATATTCCCTTCTAGACATGCTTTCATTCATTGGAAAATTTACAATATAACAGAATCTCGTTCCGGCAATAATTTAGTTATTTAATTTTATAAGAAATTATTTGATAGGAACTAAGGAAAATAAATTTAGTTCTTATGACATCGTATAAAGATACTATAATATAATTAGTGTTTAATAATAATTATTTTTGACTCACTTCTATCTTCTATACTGTAACACGTTTTATGGAGAGCACCACTGTAAAATTCAAGGCCTATAATGGCAAAAATAACAATCGCAAACAGCACCAACAAGCCTATTTGAAGTAAAGGAGCCATTGCCTTTATTATTGATTTGAGAACTACTTGTAGACCTGTTGAAAAAGAATAAGAAAAAAAAGCAGTTTACGATCGTACACCGTATAAAATATTTATTTCTCACGAGCTCAATATGATATACTTAAGGTGTCTCTTTACAGTTTCATCACATACATATATATACAATATATAACTTCTCATAAAGAAAAACTTACTTGGTATCCCAGACACCAATTTTAACGGTCTAAGTACCCTGATGGCTCTCAAGGTTCTCAAATCTACATCTAAATCTTGTGGTGCAAATAAGGTAATAAACCTGCAAAGACGTTAAAGTGGATCTATTCTACACTCTACAAACAGCAAGCAAGTCTAATATGAATATCTAAAGGGAATCTAAACAGTAAAGTTCAGATACAATTTCTAGCAACATGCATATCTAATTCTATATATATATATTTTAGGCTTGTAGAATAGCCTATAAGTATATTAAAAACTAAGAATATGTAAACATTTTCATATATTTTTGCTGGTACGTGTGTCGCCAAAGTTGCCAAAGTAACTTAAATTAAAACATTTTCAAACAAATTTATAAATTGTAAGAAAGATCGGCTTCTACAATGTTTCCAATAAAGATCAAGAAAATCATAATATGCAAATTTGTCATAATATTAAAATAAATTTTATAATGTTTGTGAAAATTTAATAATTTATTTCATAATAATAATATTTCACGAATAATATTTACTATAATGCAGTGTTTTTCAACCTGTAGGTCGCGACCCCCGTGTATGGCTTTGCGACCCACANAACAACTTCAGGGCGCTAATCTACATATACAGTATATATATACAGTAGGCTATATATATTCCTATACATCTCTAACATTATATAACTTATTACACTACATCTATTTAGATACAGACTAGAATTGTTTACAGTTTTATTTATTGTTATTTAAGTTATAAATTACGTTTAAAAATTTGTTGTTAAATACATTATATTTTATTAAATAAAAGTGCTACAATGCATTAGTTCAACTTTTACCTTTTCTGTTTTATTATTTGTTATATAACTTACTACAGTAGAAGATAATATTGTTTATTATTTGCTGTTCTTACTAGCAGATAGTACTGTTTTTCATTTGTTCTCACTAGTAGATAGTACTAGTTATTATTTATTATTCTTACTAGAAGATATATTTATTCTAAAATAATTTAAAATATACAGATTAGATATAGAGTTGTAAAAATTTTAATGTGAATGGGTTAATTTATGTATTAAGTGATGATGATTCTGATAATTAATTAAAGTTTTAATATCACTACATAATTTCTTTTGTACTGTAGTTATATAATGTAATAATGAATAAGTTTTAATTGCATTGATAGTTTTATTATTTAACATTATGAATAATTTAAATGTCAAGCAATGGTTCAGAAAATGTAATTCATGTTTCCAAATTAGTTTCCAATGGGATTTGACGCATCTTCTCTGGGGATACGATCGTAGAAGAGACACGAAGTTTCGATACAGAGAAAATTTATTCCTATATTGAATTCAATAAAATCATTCAAAATTGATTGTATGATTTTTATTATTAATTTTAATTATTATTATTATTTTTTAATTATTAATTTTATGTAATTTTTAAGCATATTTTGAAAAGTTTAATATTATTTGTTGCATCGGTTTGATGTGTAACATAAATTGCATTTAGTTTAATGATGATGTTTGTGTTAAAATTAATATTTTATTTATATTTTTTGACGTAACAAATTAAACTAAAAACTCCAAATTCGAAATAAATCGTACAGAAAATTAAATTTAGTTCAATAAAAAGAACAGCACTGCGAAAATTTTAAGACAATCAAAACAGTTTACGGATTTTGTCGATGATTTTAATTTTAACCATATTTTTCTTAAGAATTGCATATAAAATACCTTAATTAAACCGTTTAAATAAATTTTATAACGAAAATTCTTTTGGCAGCTTCGAATTTTCTTATAAATTTGAAAATAAATTACTGAAAATCATTAAAAAACGGAAACATTTTATNTTTGATATATAATACTATTAAAATGACAAATAATTGCTGTAAGTAGCAAAAAATATTTGTTTTATCACTTCAATAATAATTACAAGAGTTATTTAAATCCTGCTTAAATTAATTGGGTGTAAAATTGCCATTAACCTTTCCTTTTTTCTGTTCATGACCTGTTCATAAATGGTAAATACTTTAATGAAGTTGTATTGATTTTTTAGAATTGTCTAATTTGCTTTTAATTATTACTGTTATTTATTTTTGAAAATGAATCTTTAGGCATCAAATGTTTATAATAATGAATAATATGACTAAAATTTAAATAACAGAATTAATTAACCAGATGTTAATTCTGTTAACAAGCTAGAATTACTATGAATTAAACTCTGGAGCCCTTTAAATGATTTGCTATCAATTCTTTTTAAAGAAATATCTCTCACTTATCAAAATTAAGCCAATTTTTTTAGTTTTTTTGGATCATTTTGAATTATTTTTATTGACAGATGTCCTTACAGAAACATTATATAAATTAAAATACTAAAATAATTCAATATTATCACTTCACTGTACATCATATTACTTATTTTAAGAAGCAAATATATCATAATAAAATCTGTAAAGTTTATATATTTGTTGGAACAGAGAGAAAAAGAGAAATTAAAATACTAAAATAAGCCATTAGTGGGTGGCACAGTTACATCATATTACTTCTTGCATGATGCTCATCTATAGTATATAGGGCAGCATATTCTTCGCCCCTTACTACAACTACATAAAAACTACAAGTCTACAACAACTTCAGGGCGCTAATCTACATATACAGTATATATATACAGTAGGCTATATATATTCCTATACATCTCTAACATATTGATTAGCTATTCACAATACAGGACCATAGAATTTTTTCGGGTGTGTCTGTGGGGTAGTTTTTTTTCATCCTAACTTACTTGGCGTGCGTGAGACAAGTTTGAGTGGACGTAAAACTCTGAAGGATCGGAGCATGCGCAAATCTAAATTTTCGCTCCCTTCAGCTGTAAGATTAATGATCCTGAAAAACAACAGGTTATTCGTATTGAGTTTTTTTACGATTAGCAACGCTTCGCAGCGGAATTTTAAACAATTTTTCTGCACATTTTCTCGAAATTTAAATGAAAAAAACTAATAAAAACCATAAATCACGTCAAAAATGTTAACAGAATTATTTAAATATATTCGAAGGTGTTTTTCATATTATAAATTAACAAAATCAAATCATAATTCATAACCCCCAATATAAATTTTTACCATATAATGCTGCCGTTGTGAACTGATTAGAATTTTTTTTTTAAAAGTACAAAAGAAATGAGATAAAACACATATACTCACCCTGTAACTACAACAATAAAGTCCATCAAATTCCAAATATTTCGTAGATAAGATCCTTTATGAAGTAAAAATCCTAATGCTAGAATTTTTAATAATGCTTCTACGCAAAAAATACCTAAAAAGTACGGTTCAGTCTTCTCCTAATTTATCAAAAAATATATATTATTTTAGAAATATTTTTATTTATCAAATAAAAGCAAAGTTTTAAAAGTTTTATTAAGTTGTCAAACTTACAAGTTTTTGTGCTAGAGGCGTCCTATCCCCTCTGGGTAGGTGCTCTTCTAAAGCCAGCACAATACAATTGGCTATTATAGTGAGTAGGACAGCATATTCAAATGGAGTAATAGAATTAAGGAGTCATTTCGTTTATTTAAACATTAATAATATAATTAATTACTAGAAAATTCTATTATACAAGCAAATATAATCGACTGATTGTTATAATAATTTTTAATTTCATTTTAAGAATTGATGTTTAATGGTCCATTACGCCATTAGATATCAATTCAGCCCAGCGCCTGTGGATGCCGATCGGTCTAGTCTGAAAGAAAATGTGGAGGAGTTGACATCAAGAAGAGCATCCGGTCGTAAAATGAAGCTAAATCTAACTACTCACACGCCCATCCATCTACACTAACAATATAGTAAACCTTCGATTTAACCGACCCCGATTTAACGATCAAAAATTTGTCCTATAGGAAAAATGTAAAACCTTAATATTCACGAATAGAGCGTGCTAAAAGGTTGGAACAATGAATCAACGAGTATAAACTACTCAATATACAGTACATAATAATATTACTTTATTCATACATCATAACATTTTAACACATATTGCACATTTTAAGTAAGTTATTAAGATGTTTTTAAAACACGTTCAATTTAAAAAACTTTCGGAAATAGCGGACACATCTTTCCTCCAATTGCTCCATTAAAACGAAAGTTTACTATGCGCCCTGTTTTGGAGCATGAAAAAGAAGAAAATATCTAATGAAATAGAATATAAAAATTAAGAGTATAAATCAAAACATTTAATATATATAACAGATTGATACAATTTAATTAAAATAAAATTATTTTATGCGATTTGGAAAAATTCATTTAAAAGAGTTTAATTAAAATAATGTAATTTTATAAATTCGCGTAATATGTTTGTTTATAGAAGTACAGAACAAGTTATTTTCCAAAAGCAAGGTATTCCAATAAATCTTAGTATAGATGACCCTCGATATAACGAACAAATAGGAGAAAGCGACGGTTCGATAATACTGATTGTCCATTGTATCCAAAGATGTCACAGTCAATTACAAAACGAACTTTGTATGAGATATGATAGGAGACGCAAATACTTTATATTGTATTAAATGCGAAGGAAACGAGCAATACACCTTCAAATTAAAGATGTCAAATAACTGTCGACACACTGTCTAGTGGACATTCCGCTCACTAACAATTATATTCTGATATTCTCAAATAATGTATCATCGCTTCGACAGACGCTTTGGAGCAAACGAGTTTGGTACATTGTTTCTGAAATGAAGGTCAATAGTGTTTAAATATATGAATATCTTTTAAAATAAGGTTTAAATAAAAATTGTTTTTAAAATTACAGTAACAATAGTAATTTGACACCAGAATCCGAAAAACAAAAAGGTATATTTTACAATTTAAAAATCAACAATAATTTAGAAATATCTCCCAGGAATAATTAAATTCCAACGAGTAATTATTTATTGTGACATCATCACAATGCCGAGCTGCAATTTTTAATCATATTTTTAATTTATTTCATTTAAAATATATGCTCTCCACCTCAAATTAGTAGTGGCTTGCCCCTGTACATCATACTTTTCCTGTTAGCAATGGAGTCGTGCTGGTCATCTGGCTAGCTCCTTTCAGGGGATATTTTGAATTGAAATAACGTGACTTCCAATTTGCATCGGAAGTTCACGTACAGTTAACCGAGGCCTCCCGTCACTAAGCATTCCATATCTGGTCTTTAATTTCATTTACCTAATACAATTCTCGAGATTAAGGAAAAACAGAGAATTTATAAGACTACAATTTTTTTTCGAATTGCAGCCCATTAAAAGGTAACTTTACGTATAACAGAATTAAAAGAACAATCTAAAATTTTAAATTAAATTAATCAAATTTTTAAAGAAGAAGAAAAATAATTTTTCAAAACTTTATTTGCGATGAAAAGAAGGTAATTAACAAATTTAATGATAATTATATTCTTTTAAAAGTTTTAAAGTCACTTTTAAATCTTAAAAGTTTCATCGCTGTCTGAAAAATTAAAATGTTCATATTTTACTTGGAATAAAACATATAAAAGTTACTTGGAATTTTATTATAATAAAGATTCATGACCAAGTAAATTGATTTATGTCATACGTGATTAATACAGCGTCTGAAAAAATTGTAATAAAGACTTAAAGCGACAGTGATGCATTACAAAATGGATTAAAGGAGTGTTTTATATAAAGAAATGTCTAAGAGCGAAGGATATAAATAAGTAAATAACATAAATTTAAATTAATTATTGTTATTTATAACAAAATCTGCTGGAAATTAATATAGAGAAAGACATTCATTATTTTAGTTAGTTCTAAATAATTTAGTAATGGACAAGAATAATAGATAAGAGAGAAAAGATTTATATATATATAATATATATATTGTTGACAGTAAGAAAATTTATACGTAAATGATTTGGTTCATTACATTAATATGAATAATTGCATTTGTTACAATCTATTGGATTCGTTCTAGAATAGCGCGTTGATTTTTCTAACTTCTAGGTGAATTGGCGACGTGAGTCATCAATTCATTATTTAAAAAAGTCAAAAACAGATCCACTCAAAAGAAGTGAAGTCTCTATGACAATCCAAAATAATTCGTGAGAAATGTAATCCGGACAAGATACAATCTCATAAGGGTAAATTCTTTATTAATTATCATACCAACTTGATTGCTGCACAAGATATAATTTATAATATCTAAACTATAAAAATTGTAAAATTTTCAATAATTAAATTTGTAAGAAACAAAAATCATATTTTGTAATTATTCAAATTAATATATTTTTATTAACATTTTTGTATATTTTCAGTTTTTTGTAATCAGAGTCAGAGACGGATCTACATAGGGACTAATAGGGCTTAAGCACTAGGCCCCAAGTGTCAAGGACCCACAAAATTGAATTATTATCATAAATTTTTAATACTTTTCCATTATCAACGAGCACTTATCGTATAGTAAAAAATTAATATTAATAATATAATAATAATGATAATTTATAGTATTATTTGTTTTATTGTAATCAATGTAACGTAATCGGTCAGGTTACCGAATTGCAATTTTAAATCCACTGTCTCGATTTCGAATGCTATAAGGAGACTAATAATAATGGTCAGCCTACCTTATAAGGCACTGACAATGCCCCTCTTTGCAAGGAGAAAAAAGAAAAAGAAAAAGCTACAGAAAAGGTAAAATTATTTAGTGTAAGGGGCATCCCTGGGTCGAGTTCTGAGGCATTTCCGTTCATGGCTAAAGAATCCAATCCGGGCTCTGCAGATGCGACTGCATTTCTGATATGTTGCCGTCATGCTGAATAAATCCCTTCGTGTTTTCATGGAAGAATTCAATTATTATTAAAAGCATTGGAGGATATCCAATCCTGCTAAGAGACTACATGCAAAAATGAATTTTAAACCCCAATTTAAATATTCTTAATCTTACAAAAAATGAGACCCCATTGGACTTCAATAAGCCCTAGGCCCCGAAAAACTTAGATCCGCCCATGATCTAATATCGATATTAAGAAAGATCTGGAAAGTTATTTAAAAAATCTATTTACAATTTTCTATAAAAATATATGACTTTGCATCGTAAATATTGTTGGAAGTGGAAATAATATACTGATATTTTAAAAGAGGAGGCTTGATTATTCGGAATATTTTTATTATCATCGATAGGAACTTAACGATTTAAAACCAAATTTATAAACAATTTCACACTAGAAAAACAGTTTTGATCAAATTTAATATTATACAGGCTGATAAATTTCATTTAAAATATAAAAATATAGTAAAAGTAAACCATTTTTTTAAAATGCGAATTTGTTTGAGTATGAAATGGAAAGATATTTCCATTTTAAATTTTTACTTATAATATTCAAATATTTATTTTAAAAACGTCCAAACTTATTCTTTTTAATCTTTAAATTTATTTACTTCTAACTTATGGTGATTGTCTGAATAAAAATCTCTCGATACCAGCTATACGGCATGCTACAATTAAGCCCTATACAGTGGAATAAGACCGAAAGCACCACAGGAAGAAACTAGTAGCGGCAACTGCGCTTCCTGAGATTTGCTTTCTTCTTTGCTTTTTTCAGATAAAAATTTTGTAAAGCAATGGTATTTTTATAAGAATAAATGTATTTTAATAATCGTTATAATGAAATAAACGTAGTCCTCACGCAAATAGATATTGTAATTTCGAATGCACTGTAATTTCAATAATACGAAAATCTATTCTAGATCGTTGTGATAAGCATAAATTAATAATAATTAAATTTACATTTTTTTGTGGCCTTATACAACGGTTATATTATAGATCAACGGTTTTCAATCTTTTTCGGGTAATAACACACCAATAAGGTTTGAAAGGTACTCTTGTAGCTGTAAACGGAAAGTGATACTGAAGATCTTTATTCTTTATATTAAAATTAAATATAGTCTACAAATAATATTAAAAAGTAAAGAAACGATTAGCATTTTAAAATTCTTTTCTGAAATTCTATGGCAGCGGTACAAGTTTGCGGTTCATCAATTAAGAGCCACTAGTATACATTTACAAGCTATGATATACAAGGAATTCGTTATTTAATAGAAAAATCTTGGAGAGTCATGTTTTGACCGATCGCCATATTTTCCCTCTGTTATATATAATAGCCGAGAAAGTAAAATTAAAATTATCTTATTCACGTAACATCAAATTGCCATATCAATATGGCGTTGATATTTTAAAATAAATACTTAAATATTTTTGAACCATACTCTGACTACATCTGTTTTGTTTCAATTAAAATATTAAAATAATTATCGATTTTAATTAATAACTACATTTCAAGGAATTTTTAATTATTCAGTAAAATATAACTGTATAAAAGAAACCTATTTATAAATTCAATGCGTAATTATTATAAAAATTAAAAGCAAATAATGTAAATAATTTTCAACAAATAATAATAAATATTAAAATATTCATCACACTCTTTAAATTAAAAATAAAAATTATTAAAAAAAATTAAATTGGCTTTATAGATAAGAACAATTTTTAATATTTAATTATTTAGCAATACATATTCAACATTTAAATATAAAAAAATTAAATTGATATTAAAATGGTTTAATAATAACTTCAATATTTTCAATTTTTATATTACTGAAGTTTGATGTAATTGTTTTAAGTTAATTCAGATAGAGTAGAGATTAGTTTTTTCTTCTTCATTAACTTAGAATGAAGTCCGGAAGATACTCAATTAAACATTTATTTAAAGTACCTCGCTTAAAATAAAAATAATAAAAAAAAGGGGACATCATTACTATTTACGATTTAATTTCCAGCGAATTAAAAATGATATTATTGAGTAATAATAATAATGAATATTAAATATGTATTTGAAATGACAGCCGTAAATGTCATTAAAATTTATATTAAACATTAATATAACTTTTAATGACATTGAAAGAATGCAACATTAGCAATTAAGCTTTGATATTAGGAATACTTTCGCTACGCTTTTTAATTAGTATAAAGTATAATTATTTAGTCAGATTAAAAAATGTACATTGTTTTTAACTTTTACTTATTAAAATAAATTATTAAAAACAGCTTTTTAAATTAAATTACTTCGGATTAAGACTCATTTTGTTCACGTTTCCGAAGTATAAATTAATGTGCATGATAAATTCTTTAATACTCTTCAGTCGATAAATAATAAAAATTTCATATTTCCTGTTTTATTTTTTATTTTAAAGAAATATAATTAAGAAACAAACATAAATTTTGAAGTCTTCACAATTTATTCTTTTCACGCCACAAAAATACAAGATCACGTAGCAGAGTCCAATTTCTTTTACAAGTGCTTTCTTGCCTAAATATGTAAAATTTCTAAATTATCCCTTTTCTTTTTTATTCTGATATACTGTAAGTTATATATTGTTAAAGTATACTAACGCCAGAAGAACGGTTTAGCAATTTTATATATTTAGGTTCCAACAAAAGAAGTCGAATTTGCTCTGATCTAGAGTTTCCTTGGCGTGAAAAAGACGAATTGTGAAGACTGTAAAAGTTGTGTTTATCTTCCAATTAAATTTTTTAGTAAATTTTATGCAAAGTTTTCTGCATAGTTGCCAGAGGGTTGTTTTAAAAATTTACATATTTAGGCACAATGGACGAACTCCACTGTAAGATGATTTATTCTTGTAGCGTGAAAAGGACGAATTATGAAGACTCCAAAATTTAAAAGAATATTGAAAGTACTGTAGTTTATGTATGTTGGAGATCGAGTTGGTTTTGGAGATAGTATAGACTACATGCAAGGTTTTTTATGAAGCGGATATGCGGTGTCCACGACTGACAACTCCAGGTTTGTGGTCAATCAGAATTCCTCAATTATGAGAGGAATGAGTTGGTGGAGGTCATTAATAATACCATTAGACGGAGACGAAATATGAGTGCAATTGGATTTACATCAGAAGAGCTGCATTATCGTTATGCTGTCAAGAATAGTAGCAAAAACCAAGTTTAAGAATTCAGAAGAAAATTAAAATCGTTGTTCTCCGTAAATCCTGCAATGTCGTGTTAGGTGTATGTTACAATGTGCCGTTACGTATATTAAATAAGACTAGAATAGGTTAGCGAGAGCCTCTTCGGCACGAGGCCCAATTGACTTAAAGCCAGACCTGTCGATCACAGCCAGTGGACCTATGCCGAGAGACAGATACTGATAATATCGGATTAAACATTTCCTGAGCAAATGAGGGACGAAGCGGTAGCTGCGAACTCTGCTACTGACACCAGAATGGGGTGTCAATCCCCTCGACTGATTTTAGGAAATTTGCAAAGACAAAATGATCCAGAAAGAAGAAAAAAAATTGATACGGTCAAGCTGGTGAAGGCACAACGAGTTATTGAAGAAGCAGCGAAACATGATAAGCGGCAAATGGATGGGAAAAGAATTAGAGATAATTGCGAATTGGGCGGATGCTTCCGAGCGTTAGTATACTGGAAGCGTTCACTTAGAGAAACGAGACAAGAACTAGAATCAGGATAAAGAGAGCAGGGGCTTAGGAGTGAAGTCAAATGGAGTATCTGGTTATTTGTGGTTAATGTCAATGACTCGGCAGTGGTCCGGATTGCCGTACTGATGTCTTCGTATCTGTTTGTCTTTGTGTTCTTTGTGTTATGACTTTGTGGGGATGAGTGTGGAAACTGCTACTCGAACAGCGTTGCCTAAGGATCAGACAAAAGATCATAGCCTCCATAGGCCTATAAATTGTGATGAAAAAGAAGCGTTTCAAAATTTATGTTTGTCTTCTAATTACGCTTTCAATAAATTTTCTACTTGGTTTTTATCGTTATACAATTTAATATATTCCGTTAATTATATTTTATTAACGTTTTTATTCTCTAATTCTTTTAACTATATTTACTTCTGATTATCATTATCATTCAATTTTCCCTGAAAATCTGTTTTACATAGATAGAGTGAATTTTAAATTCGAATTAAAACTGTGTTTTAATACTGATAATTCTATTTGATCAAAGTAAATTCAATTCAAAGAAATATAAACTTTTTTTTCTCAAAAAATAACATTTGCAGAATCAATAATATATTAATCTATACGAATTGATTCATAGTTGAATCTATTAAAATTAATGTTGATTTAAATTAATTCTTAGACTTGGAATTACATTTAGAAAATCTTTTCAGACAAGATAAATTTGAAGTTTCAGCTTAAAATAAAAGTTGAAGTGCTTTGACTGAAGATAAAACAAGAAATTGTATTTCAGATAAAAATCAAATTTAAAAAATATTCAACTGAAAGACCAGAATAACGTACAAATTCGAAATGGGAATGCAGTTCTGAATATTAAAGTTTGATTTTATATTATATTAAATATTCAGAGCATCTCAGAGGTTTAAAGAAGTCCAAGCTACTTATTTTTCTCAGGTCCCGAGAACATTAAAAAATAGCACAATTTTTTAACGTTGTTTTATTTTTTTAATTAATAAAATTTGTCTAAAACAATGAGTTTTAATACACAAGAAATTCAATAGAACGACTAATTTGTAGAAAGTGTCTCTGTAACCTCGTAAGAGTGAGGCCCAAGATAAATTCCTGCTGACATCACTGTGATAACGTTGTACGCATTAAAATGCAGCATATTCTACGTCCATATAAAAAATATAAAAACAATTATTATTGCATTATTAATTCTCAATTGACGACTCGTTAATAGAAAATAAACTATAATAAAATTATGAAGTTATAGTAAACTATATAACAACTGCAGTATATAATTGTGTTAAACTAAGAAAATTACTATAACTATGACAATATTGACTTATTTTACTTCCGGCAATCATGCGACATGAAAAGTAAAGATTAAAAAAAATTTTTTATTGATTTCTTTACTTACCTTAAATATAAAATTGCGACTTTTGACAAATAACTTAACAATATAAGCTTCAAAACTTGTTTTACTTTTAAAATTCAGGAAACTAAACACATTGTAACACGAAAACGTTTTTCAAGGCTCTGCGAGGCTCAAAAATTTCTTAAATTGCTAATGAACAAATTTATCAAATCATAATTGAGCCTATAAATTCCCACTGTCATCCGTCCGTCCTTACTCTCGAGTCCGAGAAAAGATGTGGAAAGCTTAGGGCCCCGATTAACTGTATACGAACTTCCGATACAAACCGGGGATCACGTTATTTCAATTCAAACATTTTCCCCCGAAAGGAGTTAGATAGATGACGGCTTAACTCTGTTGGTAATAAGATTATGTACAAGGGCAAGACACTATTAATTTAAGGTAGAGAGGGTATATTTTAAATTAAATAAATTAAAAAATATAATAAAAAAAAATTGCAGTCCAGAAATGTCACGATGTCATAATAAATAATTGTTCGTTATGTTTCATAATTTTTACAGAAAGTACTGCCATTATGCTTCATCTCTTTAAACAAATCTGAAAAAAAAATATTCTAGCAACCATTTAAAATTCATATTCACTTAAGGGAAATAGATTCAAAAAGTAATAATGAAATTATCAATAAAATATCTCTGGGAACGATTGCCATCATCACCTTTCCTGTATTTAAAAAAAGCTATTTTAATTCGAATTTATATAATTTCATATTAATCTATGAAAAAATGTTATAGAAAAATATATAAAATTGTGTCATATGATATATTTATTTTGAACCATTTTCCAGTCAGTGATTTTTTCGATTTTGAAGAAAAAAGTGTTTTGCTTCCCAGATTCCCTTGAGATTCTCTTCTAAAGAATATCGTATTTCGGATTATTGAGGGATTCAGATGTTATTATTACACTATTTATTGTTCACAGAAGCAGTGATTTCTTTCGTGAGGTAGAACAATATTGTCTTCTCACAGATTCAAAAATAAAAATATTGTAAAAACCTATCGAAATTGTTCAAAGAACATGAAGAATAATTGAATTTTGAATAAATAGAATGAATAGTTTACTCAAACAAAAAATTGATTGATAAATCATAATCTATTATCATTTTTAAGATAATGCATAAAACATATAGGCAAGTTTAAAAAAGCATAAAGTATAATTCTGTCATCAATCTTTCTCCTAGGTAAAATATAAAGTTCTTAATTTCTATTCATTCAAAATTCGATTATTCTCCATTTTCGGTTTTTCTATGGATGCCTTATATCTTATCCTTTTTTCGAGTAGTTTAACGTTTTAATAATTTATATTTTATGAGAAGCCAAACTTTTTAATATAACACATTATATAGTACTATTTTGATATAAGCAAATCATTCACTACAGCAGAAAATTAATCAAAATCTATTTCTCTAATTTAAGTATATTGCATATTAACATAAAAAAATAGATTTGATACAAAATAAGAAAATATATTTTAGTGGTGTCTCGCCCCTGTACATTATGCTTTTCCTGTTAACAACGAAGTCGTGTCGGTTATCTATCTAACTCCACTCAAGAGTACATTTTTGTATAAAAATAACTTGACTTCCACCCTAAAGCAGACGTTCTTGTATAGTTAATTGAGGCCTCCTGCCCCTAAGCTTTCCATATCTGGTCTTGAATTTCATCTATCTAACACCATTCTCGAGATTAAGAAAAGACAGACAGTGGGAATTTATAGGTTTACAAACATTTTTTTTTCAAATTGCAGCCCCCCAAAAAAAGCATAAAGAATACGTTTAATGATTTCTGAGAGGAAAGACTAAAAACTAATTTTATTATTATTAAAAACAAAACAAAGTCCGAATATTTAACTTTAAAATGATAGACTAAAAATCGATAAAACATTGGCAAGAGCATTGAAGAAACAATTTTATATACAGTAAAATCCTCAAGTTGGATATCCCTGTTTGTTAGACTCTTCTAATTGGAACTACCAAATATATGTAGTATATATTCCCATATATCTGAAATATCTCTAATTTGAACACGTTCTTGTAGAACCATTACTGTCCAATTACAGAGGTTTACTGTATTTAAATGTTACAGAAATCTAGATTAAATACATTTATATAAAAGAATTTGATAGTCTGCAGTGTTAAATTAAATTAATAATTAGACATTATATATATGCTCGTGAACAGAATTACAAAATGGACAAATATAAGAAACAGTATGGAAGATATCTTCATTTAAATCAAGTAGGATATCAAGTGCAAAAAAAGCTGCAATGCAGAAAATATTGAGTATGATTTTAGATGTCCTAAAATGTTGCTAAAATGTTCATGATACTAAGCAAAATCCAAAACAAATGCTTGTATAAAACTGCAATTTCTACAATTAAACGCTCTAAAAATATTTAAAATGTTTTTTAGGATCTTTAAACGGAATTTTCATTTCTTTAGCAATGCAATGATTATTAAAACACATACACGAGATGCTGCCCTGTATAATTTTCGTTACTTCTCTCTTTTTTTTAATAAAGCTATACCGAAATTATTTTAAAAACTTTCTTAGAATACTGAAAATTATCTTAAATGTAAAATTTCGTAATGTAAGATATAAAATTATTACAAAAACTGGAATGAAGGGACATTTTATTATATTTTGGTGATGTAAACAATACTTCTAAACAAAATTAGATCTTAATAACTTCAAAATAACCAGATTCTCATCACAGTATTAACTTTTATAACTTGTTTTTATGATTAAAATTAAATATTTTCGCAGTAAAATATTTATCAGCGACCTTCATATCAAAATACCTTCATTTTGAGGTAGTAAGCATTAAAGATTACCTCAATAATTGTAACTAAAAAAATTTAGAATTTTATTCATTAAGAAAAATTCATTAGCGATACATCAGAAAAGATTATGTTTTTTAGCGAGCTATTAGGTTTTTTCCTCCAAAGTTTGACAATGAAAATTCATTTATATAACGTTGGTTCTTAGAGAAATAATAAAAACTGTAAAAGTTCTGAGAACCGTCTCTCATTTTTTCTTGCTTAAGTCTTGCATTTACTAAAACTATTTGCCTTGAATCCATTAAATGATAGCTAAAATTTCTAGCGATCATTAAATGTTAGCTCTATTGTATATTGTGGATTAGTGATGCTGTGAATTCGTATGAAATTTGGTGTTATTACTCATCTATATTTTTATTTTATTTATATTTAGCTTCATTTGCAACTTTGTTATTACTCTAAATGATTTTTTCTGTGTTCTTTGCATATCTTCGATAATATATTAAAAAAACAACAAAATATATTTAAAATTTTTTAAACTTGTTTAATATTCACTACCTTTTCTCGTGGGATATGTAATTGTTTAATTACTTTAAAACTTCATATTTTTCATTTTTCTGATTTTTAGAGAACTTTTGGTAACTTTTAAAATTTAATTTAATATCTATGTTAATTTTTACGTTAATTTTGTTAATTTAAATTTATGTTAAAAAATTTTTATTTATCCTTAGGTTTAAAGAGTTTTTATCTAACTTAAATTCATTTCTCTATTTAAAGCTTTAAACAAAGTTTAAATTTTCAGTGATTCCTATAAAAAAATAAGCAAAAAGCATATTGACTGAACCCATCATTCAACTATTTATTCAATAAAGAAATTACTACATTCGATTCATTAATGCAAAGATTTCACTCCCGCGAATATGAAATACACAAGAATAAAAACTAAAAAAGGCAAACTAAATTATAGGTAATGTTTCAAAACAATTTTCACAAAAATCCTTATAAATTAGTTACATATAATTTATTTATATTTAAAAAATTAGAAAATGTATTTTTTAGTTTGTATAACCAAACAGCAAAAAAAGATGCTCAAAAACTTATCTCTACATTATATTATATTATATTTTATCGGGTATACTAGAAACAGCAAAAGTCCTCAGATTTCTGGACTAGCTTGCGATTGTGTAATAGGAAATGAGCACAACTAGAAACTAGAACTAGTGATGGGTACAATCACTTTTGCTCTGATGATGTAATAATTGAGTGAATAGTCATACTCTTTTTACCCTCCATCCTCACTACGAACCAAAATTCGTAAGATTTTCGCGTATCTGTATCCCATTATGTGAAAAAAAAAAGAAATATTGAAACATTGAAATCGCGTACATTTAAATTCAAGTTTAAGAAATAATAATTCATAATCTTATATGCTTATATGACACTATTATCCGAATATTTTGATTATATCTTACAAAGGAATAGAAAAAATAACTTTTTATAAAATCCTTTCGTGAAAATGAATATGAACATTTTCATGCAGAATGAAATAGAAAATATTTAAATTGATGTATCAACATAACAAAAACCATTAAATATGAGAAGAGAAACATTCTCATAAGAACATTTCCTAAATACTCCTATGAGTTTATCTTGATTGTAAATATAGGGGAGACCGGGGCAACTTCGGCATGCGGGGCAAGTTTGTCAAGCGCTTTTTTTAAAAAACAAATTAAAAGGAGACTTTGGTTATAGGTTAGGCAGTTGAGTTTTATTTGTGGCTTGTTGAGTGTAGTGTTTTTATTGTTCTCCAACAAGCGTAGTTGAATTATCAAGCAAATTTTCATTTTCGTTCAATTCCATATAATATTTTTTTTCCATTTATATTGAATTGGCAGGTTTTGTTATAATTCCATGATAACGAAAGTTACTTTTCCTGTTAGAAGGATGTAACTTCAACTTATTCACGTGGCCAGATCGTGGCTTGGCATTCTGTTCTCAGGGTTGTACTTAATGTTTCGAAATCATGACTAGCGGGGTAAGATCGGCAACATAAAGCCACATTAGAAGCAAAGGATAAAAATCAAACAGATGATAAATGAAAACATGTTTGCATTTGTTATTCATGTATATATGTCTTTGAACTTGCATTTCGTTGTAATAATATTAAATGGGTGTTGGATTTGTATTTCTTTGTTTTAATAGTGAATTCCAACTTATACATTGTTAATAACATAATTTTATATACGTGCCTATCTTGCCCCATTACTGTTGCCCCTATACCAGGGGCAACTTTAATAAAAATAATTAAAATAATTACAACTTTACAAAAAGAGAGAAGTTGCCGATCTTGCCCCTATACCCGGGGCAACTTCGTCAATTTCTCTCTTCTTGTAAAGTTGTAATTATTTTAATTATTTTTATTTCCAAACTGATTTTAACCAGTTCTATAGTAAGGTAACATTCCAATAGACAATATGCAAAGCTTTTTTTTCAGTTTACAGTAGTATTTATTACACAAAATTTAAGTAAAGCTTAACATGCCGATCTTGCCCCGATCTCCCCTATCCCAGGATAGAAATTTGTATAAAAGATGCAAAGAGTAACTTGCTTGAAAATTTTAACATGCAAATAAACTTGGAAAAAAACATAACAATTTAGTCTGTCGTCTGTGTACGGTTTAAGTTAATGGTTTATTTTATAATTCAAAATTTTACTTAACATCTTTTTGCGCTTTCATTTATACAGTCGAAAAATTTTATATAATGATTTTATTTCGAAAAAAATATATAACGAAATTTTAAAAGCACTTTCAATTTTGTTGCAAAATTGCATCAATAAAAAATAACTTCCATTTACTAAAGTTGTTTTCTGTTTCGAATTTTTTCAAATTTAACTAGACATATGCTGTATATGTATAATGACTTTGATCACCATGCATTACTGTATACAATATAAAATAAGTTTTTTCTGACTTCTATATACATAAAATGAAAATAATGATCAAAATGGTTAGTAACAAAATTAATTATATTTAAACCTCTACCTACTGCTGTATTTTGTTTCTATCTAATGCTGTTTCTTTTTATATGAAGGGATTCAAAATAAACTTTTTTTTTTGTTAAGTCTAGTGTAGCAAGCCTATGGCACACATGCCCAAAGTGGCATGTTGGGAGAAATAATCTGGCACATAACATTTCATACAATTTCGGTTTATCATCTAATCATCCTTTTTTAATCATCATCTTTACATTTATTCTAATTAAAGCATTTTCACTCAATTTCTTTNTTATTAAAAGTCTATAACTAATATGCAATTTGCAAAAAATCCAGAAAACTTTTTCAAATGATTCTTTTAAATATTCTGTTGACCTTCGATTTTGTTGATTCCAATATAAAGGATCGAATTCTATTGTATGGCCATCTGTCTAGCTGGAATTATTGCACTCTTTTGAGACTGTTAGTGCGCGGAATGTCCGCTGGATATTGTTGATGGGCTAACAGTTATTGTTGATGTTTCTAGTTGTAAGTATAGTTAATGTTTGTTTCTCTCGTATTTACTAGTGTATATTGTCGTCTCCTATTATATTCTGTATAAAAATTCGTTCTGTAGATAACTACGACATCTGACAACTTTCCCCTGTTAATTCGTTATGTCGAGGATCAAAAGTATTTTCAAAATTCTGGCAAAATAAATTAAATAAATAAATATTTCATAAGATAAAAATTATGAATTATGCATACACATTAAACAAAACAATAATCAGAGTATACTTTTATATATGTAAACAAGATTATACAAGTTCCTTATTTATGCATTCTCTACATTAATGAAAAAGATCCACATGTGACCTAAAAGTCAGTTAACCTTGTTTTATTCATTGCAGATTTATATAAAGTAATTCTTGTAAAGTATTTAAGTAATAAAGTATTTGAATAAGACAGAAATTTAGTATTTACAATATTTAACTGACTTTTGGGTCATCTTGTATCTTTGAAACAATGTTTTATTTCAAAACTATAAATATTATGTTAAAGTGTAAATAAAAATATTTAAATAAAAGAAAAATTTAATTTAATTTGATTTAAAAAAAAAACATTATTTTATGTATTTATATATTAAAGAGAGAACAAGAAAAAAGAATTTTTCGAATTTAAAATCAATATTCTGCTTATGGCACCGAAATTACTATTTTAAAATAAGAAAAATAAACATTTTTATGCAATATTTAGTGTAGAAATTTTAATAACTTTTCATGTTCTCAAGAATTCAATTAAAAAAAGTTAGCATTTCATAAAAATGGCGTAGAAAATTTTCAATTTTTTTTTTATACTTGGTGAATGATTTATTTTATGAAAGCTGAATTTTATCAATGATTTATTTTATCAATTTACTTCAGACGAAAACTTTTCCAAAAAAAGTCTATTAAGGATATTTCGAGAAAATGCGAATTTAAAAAAAAAAAAAAAGTTTATGTCTTTCACTTTTCTGTCTGTGTTCTGAATATCTATATGGTATATTATTGCTAAATCAATGCCACGATGCTTAAAATTTTTTATGGTCAGTTAAACTATAAAAAAATTTCTTTTATTTTGTTTATTTTGTTCCAAAATGGTATCTATTTCAGTTCTTTATATTGATTTAAATTCTTATACTGTATTGCAATTAAATGCTCTGATTTAATTTAAAATTTCAATTAAATTCACATCTCGTTAGAAACATTATAAAAGATCTCTCTTCTCCATTATGAGTTCAGCAAAAACTGATCCAGGCCTCTTTCATCCAGCGACCAAGGGGATGAAACCATTCAACATTGGCAGTGGGTCGCGGGTTCGTGCCTCACCAGCGAGCTGGCCTGGTACAGTTTCCGGGCTTTCTTTACGTGACTAACACCTAAATAAGGGCCACTTTTCTACAGAAAGTCCTCCCGGAAGGCATTTCTTTTAGCAGACCCGCGTATTGCTTTGCCTTATTCCAAACTAAATCTCGCATTTACTGAAGCTGTAAAATTATTCATTTTGTTGAATTTTTTTGTGTATTAACAGTATTGTTTTTACGTCTAGACGAAAGAGGCATTCGCCTGAGGAGGTAAATTCCGATGGTAAGAATCAGTTACAATATTAATTTTAATACTATAGAAATCTTTCAAAGATTGTTTAGGGCACGTAAATACGTAAAATAGGCACTGTGTACTAAGAAATATGTTTTATTATTTAAGAATATAATACAGTTTTACAACGCAGTTTTTTAATATAATGGGACCTCAAAAAAGATAAGCGTGTGACATTCAAGAAGTCAAGATTGGGCAAAAATTAAAAAATAGAAAGGCGTTGACTAGAATACAAAATGTTTCGATTTACCTCAAAGAAACAAAAATGGCTGTCATTTCGATTTTTCATATCGACATAAATCCGGATGTATTGATCGATTGATCTGTTTCGTCTCAGTTTGTCAAACTAAATTTATGTTTACCTCAAAGCATACATTGTTTCCTCTCTTTAAACGAAATGAAGTAATGATTTTCGAAAATACTCATGTTTCGAGAATTAGCCAAACATAATTAAAACAGTAATGGTATAGGGACTAGTGGTGGTTACCCTTTTGTATAAGCTTTCATAAAACCCGTATTACACGATATTTGATATTGTATAAGAATCCTAGCTAATTGTACTCCAAGTACTGAAACAAGATCTTAGATTTGTGTGTGTTTGAAGTTCTAAAAGTACGAGGCGCTAGACAAAGCCTAGGTTTCCAATCACTATTGAAATAAAATTGTTATCGAATCCTAATATATACATGATCTTAAAATATTCGTATATCCATTTCACTTTAAATTTGTTTAATCATCCACATATATATGTTATATATATGTTTAAGACCGGATTTATATACCGAGTAGATCGAAGAGACTTGCATCAAAGCAAGCCTATGAAAGAAGTTACGAAGAAGTGAAGTTTGGAGAAATGCAGATGTTCGCTATACAATTTTATACAGTCACTTAAGCATACTAAAATAACATGGCGAACGGCCTATTATGGATCGAGTGACCAAGAAGAAATTTGCTGAAAGCTTAATATATTTATTTAATCGTAGATTGCGTACGACGTTTAAGATTATACGGAAATATACATTTGAATTTACTGTTTGTCATAAATTGAAACAATTTTAATACGAATGCTAAGATGACAGGGGAAGACTGATTTCATAGATTCCTGTTAAGAAATAAGAATATTGCTATTATAAAACCAGAAAGTATATCATGAGCAAGAAGTTAATGGTATGTAGGAAGAGAAAGCAGGTACAGAGGGTGGAAAAGGATTGTATATTTGTAAAATGTATGTTAAATGAACTCTTTAGTATGCTATTACAATGTTTAAAGTTTATCTCAAAGGTTTACTATAAATAATTTGATCTATTTTAATTTTTAAGGGTTATTTGATTATCCGGTTTACCCCGGATTTGGAAGGAAAATGGAGTATTTGCCGATATTTGATTTTTTGTTTGTGGTTTGAAAACTTTTACTGTGTATATATTGTCTACTTAGGCCTTGTTTATTAATAGGACTTATTTTAGTGGTGAAGTTTCTAATTAACAAAGAGAGGAAATCTTAGTCAAAAACCAAAACAAAATATCTTTATTTTCACCTGTACACTCTTTTTGTGTGTTTCGGATCTTAAGGTCCTTCTTCAGCAGGCCCGAAACACACAAAAAGAGTGTATTTAATATATTTAATATTTAAATAAAAATTTAAATATTAAATTTTATTAAAACCTTAGTATAGCCATTAATGCAGTTTCATTTTATTAACATAATAAGTTTTTAAATAGGTAAAATTTATTTTTTTTATTAATCGGCCAAAATTATCTATCAGACGAAATTATTTTAATCCACATGTTATTATACACAGAAAAGAAAAACAGCAAGAACAAACAGTCAAAAAGAATGAAAACTGTTACATTTATTTTCCATTTATATGTTGGAAACCAAAGCCAAATGATTTCTGAAATTATAACAAAATTTAATAAAAAATTAATTTTATTGCTTTTTGGTATTTGTATAAAAGGTGATCAGATTCGCCTCGATCTACCCTAAGTTAAACAAACTACAAAGGTTTAAGACCTCATGCTGCAAGGGGTTTCACTCCAAAAACAAAAATCTATGTATATCGTTTATTATTATTTTTCAGAAAAGGAAGGTCATATTAAATATTTTAGCGTAGGTTTACACCAAGTCACCAAGTTTAAATCCGATATTGCCTTTGTTATTTTCTCCACATAATAATTTTCCTGATTTTACAGCGATTGCTAACCGACAACATTTGGCAAAAATTTGTCAGTAGACGTAGTTCTAGTGGAGCACTAATAGTAAGAATGAAACCAGTACTGAACTATAGCTGAACTTTTATATAATTTATTTCATAAAGAAAAAATGATTTTTAAAATTAATCGGAATTACAATCAACCACCTATTTTATTTACTGTTTAATTATGTCAGAAATTATGCATACACGAATGCATCTTGATTCTTTTTGGATAATTATGTCTGGTTTAGCAGATTTCTTCTAAAGTTTTTCGAGTTTAAATTATAATTTTTCGATTGAAATGTTTTTTTTTAATTTATGAGATTTTTAATTACATAAATATCAAATTCATGTAATCAAAAACATGCACAAATATTCAAGTTATAATTGTTTCGAGTTGATAAAATCAATATAAAAAAAAAGTTATATAAACTTGCAAAAGACATTGGGAAAAAAAGGAAAAAAGAGAAGAATAAGAAATCATTATAGATTTTGATTTATTAATTATTCAACAATTCTTCGCAATATATACTTAACTATTAATGTTATCTGTATGAGCTACTAATAATAACTTTTCCTTATATTCTCAAGAAACTTCAGATAACTCCATTAAGTAATTATTTCTATATTACTAACTATTGCTTAAATTGATTTCTTTTCTTTTCTTTAAATACAATTCTTTGTGAGGTAAAGAAGAGTTTTGATTCTATTCTTAACATAACTTATAAGTAATCAACTAAAAATTTTATTTCAACATTAGAAATTATAAATATATGTATAAATTAAATTTAATAGTAAATAAGAAAAGAATCTTTTCCAATTTTCTCATTACAAGAATATAAGAAAGAAATTAGATTGACAATGCCACCTGATTTCTTTGATAAAACGAATGTTACGAAAAATTGATGTCGGCGTTAAGTGAAACTTTTGAATAATAAATGCTTGAGGACTGCTAAATGGCGAGATGTTAAGGCACCAGTCTGGCATCCTGAAGTAAGATTCGAGTCTGGGCCGGGATCCTCAAGAATTTGGTCGCCCCTATTGTGAGTTTAATCGAACCGTAAGATGTGATCAATCTTAAACTTTCCTTTTAATAATACGAAGTAATAATAATAAAGTAATAATAATAAAGGTCAAGAGAGCCGAAAACTAAAATAAAAATATTTGATGACTGAGTCGTTAAAGATAATAGTCTTCTAGAGGACCAAGATTCGAGTCGAATTGACTCAGAAATTTTTAAGAGTAGAGTAGTCGGATATGCTAAGACCCGCGGGCTAATAAGGCGTTCCTCATAACCCTGTATTTCCATTGGCTTCATCAAATCTTCAAAAAAATCTCTTAATGCTGGTAGAATTGAGGATTAAGAATAACCATAAGTAGGAAGCCATAAATAAATAATATGATTCTGTGCGAGAAAGGTTATAATCAATATGTCTACACCACGATCCCCTGAAATCGCTTCGCGGACCCCAGTTTGAGAACCACTGGTCTAAACAATATTAGCATAATTAATGTAGTATTTGGGGAAAAATTGCACATTAAATCTTGTAATGCCAAAACAAATTGTAAGACTATTTATGTACAACATTTAATTATTTAAATAATCCAAGTAATGTTTGCAAAACGATCACCGATGATATGCGCAGTGTTGTGACGAAGCCTATTGAATAAGAAGGAAAAAAAAAAACAAAATAAGAAAAAATCAAGCCTCTTCGAAACAAGGCACAAATGTAAAAAATGTTCTTGTAATTTACTAATGTTATTTTCGATAGAGAGAAAAGAAATAAAACAATTTTTCTGAATGATATTTTACTAATATTTCTAAAAGCAAACGCTCGAAATGACCTCCATTTGCAAAAAACATGCATTAGTATGACACAGAAAAGACTCTCAAGTAAATCTAAGATATCTGGTGGAAAATATCTTAGACTTATTTCTTACACGTTCTAGTGTGTGCTTCATTGTATGAACGATCCCTCTCGGGATATAACATTTATTTTGCAGTTATACTAAAATGTCTTTTGTATCTTTCGACTTCATCTTTCAAAATAATTTATGTGTACTTATTCTACGAATGTTTACTCTATTATACCTTAGTAGAAACTGTATTTTACATGAAATTCTATAAGGTACTGAATTACAAATGCATTTCTTTTTTTCCATCTTATTTCAAAAAAAAATTATTTAAGATTTTTAATTTATTTTCTTTAGTAAAATAATTTTCTATGTATATTTTCATAACTTCTGTATTGTTGGAAAGTATTAAATGCTAAAAAGAATGTCTTTTCTCAAGAAAACTTACGAAATACAATACTTGCTAGGTGTAAAATTACTACTTCTTTTACAAATAATTGTGTAATTCATGAGTACTGTACTGTATATATGAAGGAAGATATCGAAATTTCATATCTGCTATAAGTAAAAAATTTCTAATGCTTAATTCACACTTAGTGATTGGCATGTGTAATATTATACATACATGTCATTCCTCATATACTCACACAGTATGAACAATAAAAATTGCATAATAATTTGACAATGTTATAAGAAGCCATTAATGCAGTTTCATTTTATTAACATAATAAGTTTTTAAATAGGTGAAATTTATTTTTTCATTAATCGACCAAAATTATTATGAACGTTAGACTATTATACATAAATTACTCATACATTATATGGGAAATAAGAGGTGGATTTAAGTGATCTAACTGGTAGTTGTGGATCTAAAGTACCCAAAGGGGATAAATCAAAAAATGAACAATATTTGAATAAGTTGTTATTGTTTGTTTAGTGTCTAGTAGAATTCATTATCAATTAATTAAAGGATATTATATGAAATAAGAATTGTAAACCGTTCTGTGTAAACCATTGTAACAAATCTAGTGAAAATTGGATAGAATAGCCAATCACCAAAATGATAAAGAATATTTTAATAATTAATACATTCATTTTATTAATGCGTACACAATCGCGGATTGTCCAATAAGCCATATTTACTATCGTAAATGTTTTCAAAATAACGTTTTGAAGTTCGAACAAATAAATTCTTTTTGCTGGTTAATGGGGAGTGTGCTCAGAGCGCCTGTAGCCCCTTGGATTCTCCGATGCTATCTGGTAGATAACATAGGCTCATTAACGTAAAAAATTCATCTATTTAACATTATGTTTAAAAACTCAAACTGCACTGATGATTTTTAAAATTCCTCAAATTATTAAAAAATATAAATTAGGTCTATATAGTTTCTTGTGGGACGTTGAAACCTGGGTTGCCGCCGATGAGGGTTCGGTGTATTCTCATTTTCGTTAATTAGAAAATAAAATAATTAAAATATTTTAATATAATTTTAAAAACTTAGTTATATATTATTGTAGCATTGATAAACTACAATATAAAATAAGTTTTTTTTATATAAAACGGATAAACGGATCTCAGAAAAAATTATACAAGAAAAAAGTTTGAAAAAAGATTAAAGGAATGAAAAAGACGAGGAAAGTAAACATTATATATCTCGTATGAAACGTATGTTATTAGTATTGATATGCAATGTAAATACATATGTAGATAGCTAGTTTACATTGTAAATATGTATTTATATTTAAAATGCAATATATAGGCCTATATATTACTTTATATTTACATTTTAAAATAAAAATTCAATTCGGATCTGTTTTACATTTTCCATCATTAGATATAAATATATTTTGTATAAAGTTTGTCATTTGTAAATCTTTAATAATAATAAGTGGCATGAAGATGTAATTCTTATAAATTTCAGTTATGGTGTCGAAAATTTAAATATTTAATTATTAATAAGCCTATCTATGAACGAAAGTTATCATTAGTATAAAATTAAAAAAAATCAAACTTGATTCAAATATTATTTCGAAAATACTGTTGACCCTCGATATATTGGCTAATGGAGAGAAGAGATGGTTTGATAATGTCTATTATTTGTTTGAATGGTTCGATGATAAAAAGCAATGCAACATCTGGACGATCTGTCAAGGGGGATCTGCTTCATTTTGTATGGAAAACTGCTCCTATTTAGGTGTTAGGCACATGAAGAAAACCCGGAAAACTCCAATTGGCCAGCCCGTTGGTAAGGTACGAACCCGCGACCAACTACTAGTGTTTAGTGGTTTTATCCACTTGGCCATTGGTGGGCTAATGCCGATTATTCGTTGTATCCAAAGTTGCATTGTTCAATTATAAAATGAAGCTTTAGAAAAGACACAAACAGTATAAATTGTTTGTATACGAGACAAACAGTAAATGAGCAGGAATATCACGATTCTCGCTGCAGAGAATATTTGTAGGGTCCACAAAATTTATATTTTAGTTAATTTATGTATGTACAGTACATATATGAAAACGTATATAAAAAGACTTATTTAAATATTTTTTACTTTTGCATGAACTATTTGGAAATTACTTTTTTCTTGCCAATATGTTTAATCAAAGAAATCCCCAAAGGCTCGGGCCCGACTCTATATCGTTTGCACTTAGCTAGCTCCGTCACAGGAGGGAAATAAGCAATACATTTTCAAGCCGGGACGTCAATAATAACTGTTGATGCACTGCCTAGTGGATATTTAGTGCACTAACAGTCGCAGTTTGATATTTTCAAATACCGTGTTCTCACTTCAAGAGATATCGTGAATGATCCGTTGTTTCTGAAATCCGTTATATTGGGGTCAACAAAACAGATATTTGACAATATTAAAAAATAATAATAATATTGAAAATATAAAGTTCGATCAAAAGTATCAATTTTATTTATAAACTAATAATTAACCAAAATTAAAATTATACAAATTATAAATTTTATTCATTTGGGTAAGTATTGTAGGAATTACGATAAATAGCAAGTTTATTTATTTTTATTTATATAAAAAAAAAGTCGGCAATGTGTAATTAATATAAATTTGAATTTATTTGTAGTAATCAGTTTTGATCAAAACAACGGAGTAGTCAGTAAAATTTATGATTAGCTGTTACAACTAACAAGAAAATATAAATGATCCCTTTCGTAAGTTTCGAAATTAAAGCACGCAAAAGTAATTAAAATTCAAAAGATGAATTACATCACATTATATACCGTATTTGCATAAACTTCAGCAATATCCTAGATTAAATGTAACAGGGTAACTCTATAGTCAGTTAACTGCATTTTGTTTCTTGTGTTCCAAATAAACCTGGGAATATAAATCATAAACTGAGTTTAGGGCGTTTTTTTTCTTTACAAAACTGAGGAAATGCGATTACAACATGCATAAGATAGCAATTTAGTCTACTGACTTTTGAGCCTCCTTTTTCTTTGTTATTTCTGTTTATTTTTTTCCGTCCATATAAGCCTTCGGCAATATACGATATAACAAATATTGTTTACATGACAAAATTAATACCGAAGTCTTAATTAAACATAAAGGTCTATTTTGTAAGTGATTTGATTAATTTCTAGTCTATAACTGTAGGCTTGAATGACTATATATGTGTCTGTGGTGACTAATTGAATCTATCCTAATGCAACAGCACAAGGCAAGAATGAATGAAGAAAAGGAAAATTGGGAGAAGTCTATATCAGGAAAATGATATATGAAAAGATCAAAAGAAAAAAAAAGGAAGAGAAAATTGCTTGATGAAAGAAAGTGTTCATTATTTTACTTACGTTAACGAGTATTTGAACAGAAATAATTAATAATGTAACTTTGCTTGAGTAAAATCTCAAAAAATTAATATTTTGTTTCAATATACATAATAATAGTAATGAGCAAAAGAATTTTAATTAATTAAAATATAATTTCAAATATTGGCAGTTTTATATAATCTAGTTTAGTGGTCTAGTTTTATATTATCATATGCTAAGTTAGTTATTTATCCTCTATATCAGAGATTTCCAACTGATGGTACGCTCTTGGTGATAAGTAAGATGACGGTATTCGATGCCTAGTTTTAAATAAAAATATAATTATATTTATCTGTGTCTCTCCTCCAACGCTTTTCGATTAAAAAAAAAAAAAACTTTTTACATGTAATTGTACAGCTCTATATAATTGGCCAAGGCACCACTGTTTGACTAACACGCGAAATAAAACTTAGAAAGTCAAAAAAGATTGGGAACCGCCACTCTTTATGGTATCAAACAACAAAAATAGTTATAAATTATTCTTGAATTTTATTTATTTACAGTTTTAGCAATATTTCTAATATGAAACTACGAACATAATCAGTTTCTACGACAATGCATTCAACTTTAATGATATTATTTGCACTATACCCTTTTGTTAGTAACGTTTAAGAAATAATATATTTTTATATAACTTATTTTGAATAAGATAGCAATTTTGTCTTTCTAGTAGTGGTTAACTGATTTTTGAGTCAATCTTTATTTTCAACTAAAAAATTGTTTCTGAGCAATTTTTCAAATTTAAGGTAAAGAGTGCATAATAAGCGATTGACTCCGCGAATATCCTTGTTCCTGTAGTTGTGGCAGACATATAAGAAGACTACAAATTGCCTCGTTTGTAATATTTTTTAAATGTATATTTCAAATTGTATTTTGTTTTCATTTGAAAAAGTTATTTTAGTCAGTGTACAAGTTAAAACTAATTTGCTGAATCTTCAAGTTGTGTTATAGAATATAAAATTAAATATGTAATATAATTACGTTTACAAATCTATCAATAATTATTTAATTTTTAAGACAATATACAGACAATAATATTTGTATATTGAAATACCTTTAAAAATTTTTTCAGTTATTTTCTTTCGTAGATAATTTAAAGAATAAATTTACTGTTTATTTTATCGAAATGGAATAAATAAATTTACATAAAATTCTTTTATTTAGAAATAAATAATTACGAAAATATAAAACTAATTCACATAATAATGTACGCAAGGAAGTCCAATGATATCAAATCAGGACTAAATTACAGGCAGGGTGACAAAGAGATTTGCAGCTACATGAGCAATGTTCAGTCAGTCATTATCTCGCAACAGCAGCATTCCTCGAATATCCTCCTGTTTACTAAAATGGAAAAGAACCTCGAGGTCTACGTTTCGAGTTTGATAAAGACATCCAAAAAAAAAAAAAAAAGTCAAACGTTAGATACGTCCTCGGGACGAATCTTTCTACTAGGATTTCGATTTCTTGATTTACCGTTATGGTAAGTGCCTCGACAGTCAATGAGAATATGTCAAAAAATAGACTGAATATGCTCTATATCTGTTATACGTTTCTGCATGAATTGCTTGCATTCAAGATTTAAGAAGTAAGAGATCTCACTTTTTGAATTTCTCTCGTAAAAAGTACTGTACAATAGATTAATTAAATCAAAGCAGACAAAGGAAAAAAAAAAGCTAAATTTAACTTCAGAACTGATAAAAATTAATATCCATATTAAGGTATAACGTGAAATTAACTGTTTTTAGACTTAAGTTTTGTAAGGATAATTCCATAAAATTTAAGATATCTTCAACGATGCTATAATATATTCAACTCCTACGCACCTTTTAAGAGCATCAGTTTTCTACTATAGATCTGTTACATTGTTTATAATAGAGATTAGGAGATTATAAGTAAAGATATTGTACAACATTAATGCCGAATTTTATGATTACGAGAGAAATTCTGCATAAAAGATCTCGTTAAGAATTTATTATTGCTTCTAACTGCAATTGTTTCTTCGTAACATCACTACTAAATCAACAGTAAATAAGTTAATAAATGTTTATTAATTAAACTCTTCTATGATTTAAGTCACTATTCGAAATATGGCGTCAAGTGGGGCTTTTATTTTTAGAAATACTGTATTCAAACCGTAATGAACTTGTTAATTTATATATATATATATATATTTTAAACAATTAAATATCATAAATAATTCATTTTAGAAAACTTTTTTCTAGAAATAAAGGAATACTTTCAATGTTCTTTCTAAATCAATAAATTCTTTTAAATCAATTCTTTTAAATCAATAAAGTTTTCTTTCATTAACTACTGTAGCTATTTTCTATCAAGAGAATTTGAATTTTCATTCTTAAAAATTATACAATACCAGGATTTATCGTGACAAATTGCTAACATTTTATGAATACTTCGGGATAAGGCATTGCTTCTATCACTTTCCTACAGCGAATCACGTCATTATGTCTCAGATCAGCCCATAATGGACATAATTTAATCTTATTATAATGCCACTCGTTATTATCATATTATCAGAAAAAATTTTATCTTTAATTTCTTCTTTACCTAAATTGTTTTACTCGTGAATAAATCTTTTTCATAAATATTTAATAGGAAATCCTTCGGCATCCGTATACGATCTTGCATTGTAAACGACATTATCACCAAACTACGTGACATTCAATCTCACACCTCTAACTTGTGTACTGTACCTCGTTCATACATATAAATCGTGTTGTTTCAAGTACTTCAGTACTTCAGTTTAGCGTTATAAACTGCATTTAGTGCAAATTTCAAAAGCAAACGAATGGTGGCGTTAAATCGAGGTTTGCTTATAAATAAAAATAATCAGCATTATTTATTGTTATTTAAAAAGTCTAGTAAAGTTTATGAAGAGTTAATTTTAATTACATTGTTGAAATAAGAAAGTATCTTACGTAAATCTGTCAAAATGCTTCGAATAAATTCAACACTGAAGCGTGTGGAAGTTCTTACAGAAATTAAGTAATACTTTTTATTTATTTATCATTAATCCAATAAGGATACTCCTCACAAATAACTTGCAAAGTATGAGAATAAAATATAAAGTTGCATTTTAATTTAATATTTTTCTTGTAAAGTTATTTTCTTTGCCTTAAAATAGTATGAATGCTTTAGAAAGTTTTATACAGTATATAAAAAAATTTTAAATATGCTAACTAAAACCACTTAAAATATATAAGAATATTTATTCAAATAAAAAAATAAGAGGCGAAAATTTTATTTTGTAAAAGTAAACAACTGTTACAAAATGATAAGAGTATTGTATATACAATGCATTGCTAAAAAATGTTAAATATTAAAAAATATATATTTATTGACGTAAAACACATAAAAAGAAATGGGAAAAGTTAGAAACGATTCTACAAGAAAAAATAAAATTTAATAAAATGAGAAACATTTTTCAATAAAATAAACTCTTTAATACATTTAGAATTTTACTGATAAGGAAAGAAAATTAAAAATCTCTTAAAAATGAATTTTTGTAATATTTCTATCACAAAAATTTGTGTTTAAGAATAAAATAATAAAATAGTAAGTTAAAATCTCTCAAGTTAGTGATTCATATGTACTGAATATCTCTTTAAATTGGACTTTTAATTGAAGTCGGATAACATCTATTAATGTAATATAATGAAAACCGACAAATTCTAACACTAAATTTCATTTAAACGCTTTCGTATAGTAAGAAAAGCATAATAAAGTGCTTTGAAATCTCATATTAAGCGTATTCGTCATTAATACATAATGAAAACGAACAAAAATTATTGTGACGATGTCACAATAATTTTTGTTTGTTTAATAGTAACACAATAATAATATGTAATAATAGTAACACAATAATAATATGGGCTGCTGCAACTTTTAATTAATTTAAAATATAATTAATCGGGCCTCCTGTCTATAAGCTTTCCATATCTGGTTTCGACTTTCATCTATCTAACATCCTTCTCGAGATTAAAGAAAGACATACATTGGGAATTTCTATTATTGACAAAAATTGATTTATGGTATGTTTATAGTTTCCCCTCTCTCTGGGACACCCCTGTCAATTGTATATTTTTATTTGGTACTAAGATTTATCCCTCTTTGTGGAACACTAAATTGAGCACATTCTGTGGAAACACTCTCCAACTTATTTATCAGGTTTTATTGCAATAATAAACATAAACGTACCATATAAACTAAAAATGAATGTTCCTCATTAAAATAAATATCGATACGAAATTTCCGTAATATCATCATTTTTATGGATAATGTATACTTAATAAACTAGAATTTATTTGACGTTGTTAAAATAAAATTAGAAAATAATCATTTATTTTTACTTTTAAATTAGTAGTAACCATTAAAATTCCATCTATTTTCCTAGGAAAAAAGAAAAAAAAAGTTATTCTCTGAACTTAATAACCTAAAAGCTAATGGAAATTTTAGTTAAATTAAATTGAGCATCTCGAGAAATTTTTAAAGGTATATTGAAAGTTAATAAAATTTCAAATGAATAATACAAGTTAAAAAATATTCTTCATTTTGTAAATTATTTTATTTCTATGTAAATTTTGGGCAAATTACTTTGTGAAGCATACAGATATATTGAATAGATTTAAATGGCGATGTTAATAAATGTTTATATATTTTGTTTTATTAAGATTGAAATGAATTTTACAGATTGTTTTTTATTTAACTTCAATTTTTATAATGTAGAATCTTTATTAACGTATTAGGAAATTTTCTTTGTTACAGGGAATTTACATAGTAATCTTTCCATATTTTCATTAATTAATCCATCGATAAAACTTATTTGTTAATGTTTCTTGCGCTGTAATTTGAAAAAAAAAAAATTGTAGGCCTACAAATTCCCACTGTCGTCCGTCCGTTTGCCTGTCTGTCCTTCCTTAATCTCGAGGTTAGATCGATAAAAGTCGAAACGAAATATGAAAAACTTATGGGCAGGAAGCCCCGATTAACTATATAAAAACTTATATTGGAAATGACATTATTTCAATTCAAAAAATTTTCCCGTAAAAGATATTAGATGACTGGCATGACTCTATTGCTAACAGGAAAAGTATGTGTACAGTACAGGGGCAAGGTACTACTAATTTGAGATGGAGAGCATATATTTTAAATTAAATAAATTAAAAATATGATTAAAAATTGTAGTCCGGCATGACTATGTCACAATAAATAACTTTGCTCGTTTATCATTGTGTTTCTTTTAATACTTTCATTGAATTAACAAAAGTAATGTAATCATTATATTATTTAAATTATTATTAAATTCTTTCAGGGAAGAATAATAACTCAGAAATAAGATATTATAATATATTTTTGTCTTAAATCCTTGTCTTAACTGTTCTCAAATGTCATTTTAGAACAGTTAAAAACAAATAAAAAATGATATGTTCACTGCAGTGACTTGGGCATACATTTATTTAACTGCAGTATGTCACTTCATTATTCGTTAGATAGAATCTATCAAGTATCAAATTTTATCGTTTTGAATTGGATTTGAAAAAAATATATAAGTAATAGATTTAAAAAAAATTATATCTTAATACTATGTGTCTAACTCGATCATTCAGACATGTTTTTTCTTGCATCATCGTATTATTAGCCACATTGTCCATCAAAGTTAAATATCCAAATTTCCAAACCTTAACTTATAATGAAAATATAACTTAACTGACTTTATACACTACATGTAACCAACATCAATGAGAAATTTTTATACCATTTATTTTTTATAATTACTCTTTTGCTCAGCAGTATTTCTAGTTTAAGTAATAATTTGTGAGTCAATTTTTATATTTTTAATTAATCAATATATAAGGGTTATTAGTTGCATTTCCGTACATATTTTTCATATTTTTAATGCTCTTAATGTTATTACCACCTTAAATTGAAAATAAATTAACAAAATTATATAATATTTTTAAAATATTTAATTCCATATATATATACGTTAGAGAATGTCTATTAATTTTTATTACTTTACAATGGTTAGATATTTGAGTGTACTTAATATCGTTCTGTTGAGTTAATTACATGTTCAAATTATATTATATTTAATTATATCAAATTTATGTTCGACATAATACACGTATACGATAATAAGGGTTCCGCCCTTGTCTTCGACGGCCCAACTCCAGTTTCGTGTCAATTCGCCACCCTCTGCATAATTTCAATTTATAATTCTTTAAGTAGTATTAATTGTATAAGTAAGCTACTAAGTAAGTAAATAATATTTGAAAAGCTTAACACAAAATAATCAATACTAAGTCAAAAGAAAATATAACTAAAATAACGCGAAATAAAATAATAATAATAATAAACAGCTTTATAAAGAGCCAATAATAATAAGAGCCAAAATCCCTTAAATTTACCGAAGAACCTAGTTTTTAGACGTATAGAATACCGCATGTTTAGTCGAGTTATTTATTAAATATACATGATACGCTATATTAGAAAACATCCACTTTTGCGATTCTATCGAATAATATACTTAAATTTACAGATATTTTGAACTATAAAATGTGAACTGGAAACAATAAAAAGGATTAACATGATATTCCTCGCCTTGAATGACCTATCCAATATACAGTAGCTTTATTATATTAAATAATTAATATGCAGAAAGATAAGATGATATTATTTCTATGTATAATTTGTGTTATTGAGCGGAAACATGTAATAGAATTTTATATTGCACCATAAAAACTGTACAATGTAAATATTATAAAATAATATATAAAATATTTAGTCGCTTTTATTTTTAACAATAATTAGTTTCTCAAGTGTATTAAATATCATGGTACCAAGTTCGAGTTATGTTATGTCTACTTATGAATCGAATTTGCGTTCAGTACACATAAAACATGCGATTAAAATGCAGAGATGTATGTAATTATTCACAAGTATCTTTCGTGTTATAAAGAAAAGAAATGCAATAGAATTTTATATGCACCCATACGAAAAATATGATTATAAAATATTCTATAAAATTTTTAACTCAGTACACAATAGAATCTGTTAATTTTTCAATAAAACTAGAATTGCATGTGACGTGCATAGAACGTTACGTAAACATAACAGGCAATGACAATGTTTTGTAATTTGAAACATGTTTTATCGCGTGTTATATGGTTTTTATAGTAACTTCAATATGTTTTTTCTTTTTTTTCTGAAAGTGGCGTGTAAAAAGTTACGTACAGAACAATTTATTTTTTATTTTTTGAGGAACAACAAATTTATTTAATCTTAAAATTTAAAAAAAAATTATTACAAATCGATATATAGTATTTTTTAAAAAAGATATCGAATTTATTTGATATTTGCATTAAAATTTTGAAATATATCTCAATTGTCACGCTACCTTAAAAAAATTCGAAAAGTATTATGTAAAATTCAATCAATTTTTACAACATGCGAAAGAAGTTTTAAGGTAGCTTTTATAGTTTTCCGCAATTGCGTGTCTCTAGTCAGATAGGCAGAGATAATGTAAACTTGTTTCTAAAATATTATAAATATTAAATTTTAAAAAAATATTCCAAAATTTCTGTTAATTATTTTTAAAAATCACCATAAAAACTTTAAAATATATATTTGGTTAGCCATAAAGATTTATATACAGTAAAACCTCTTATAACAAAATTTAGAACATAAACTAACATTTACAGATAATTTTAATCATGGATTAATGTCAAACACACCTAATATGACCTTCTAACATATTTTACTACGCTTTTCTTACCACACGAAAGCTCTTAAATGAGATTTAAAGCGTTTAAAAGTTATCATTTTTATTATACTATAGGTGTTCTCTAGTAATAGTTAAAAACACAGCTAGAGATTGATCACAAATAGAGGAGGAGGATCCTATACTATAGATGTTCTCGGTTCTAGTTAAAAGAGTTTAATTCAGAGGTGTGTCCAGCATATGGGAGTGCCCAACTTTACTATATTTTAGTCATATCTTTTAAATTCCTCTTAATAAAACGTATTTTAGTTTTAAAAAATATTTTTAAAAACAAATAAAACTTTTATACAGCCATTTATTAATATATATAACAAAACTAATAATAATAAAAGGAATATCAATCAAATGTTCCATATAGGCCTATACTGTATGTTTCTATAACTTGAATGTGTGATAAATACATAAAAATGATGTTTATAAATGGCAAAATAAACGACGTAGAAGTTTAAATTTCACTTTGTTTCTCTTTTAGAAGTCAGTGAAAATTGTTTGACAGAAATAAATTTCATAAAATACAATTTTATACAGAGGTTTCAATTCTATTTTTTGTATTTTATATAAGAAATTGAAAATAGAATTAATTTTATTTCACTGCTTTCAACACTTAAAAACTGAAATGCCATAAAGTCAGAGCCAAATTAGAGGGAAAGTCGGACTGTGTCCACGGAACCTGAAATTGTTCAGGAGCCCGAATCGAAATTTGTATAATAAAGCTTTAATTATAAACTATAGAAAATAAATTTATGGAATTTCAAGTACATTTATGCAGAAAAGAATTATAGTAAACCGGAAATTGCCAGCTCAAAAAAAAAGGTTGAGGAGGCCCCAGTTTCAGGGTCCGTTATTATTATCTTCACGGTCCTGTTCAAAGTAAATGAAAGGTAATTGTATAAACACGCATTTATTAATTTCAATATTCACTTGTAATTAAACCAAAATAATAATTAAGATTGGTTTATTTCTAAACAATTTCTTGGTTGATAAAAACGTGTAAAATGGTATTTAGATTTTTCTTTCGTACATTTTAAAAAATATCTGTAAAACGTTGTTATAAGCGGTATGATCACATATTGCGTGATTATTGCGTTTATACATTACGTTATATGTGATAATTAAGTATTGTTTTATTGTACTGAGAATTAATTATTATTATTATTTTGAAGTTAGCTTATCATGCATAACATGTAATAACTTTCCTCCAAGTAGTATCAGAAATAAAAAATAATTATCATTATGTAATATTAATATATATTAATAAATGTATATTAGATATTCAGGACCGTCGAGGGCCTGTAAGAAACCCGGAAGTAGAGTGAGTCCTTTTTTCCATATTGTTTTTTTGACACATGAAATACGTAGAACATTTCTTTATTAATAAAGATTAGTCTCAAAGATTTTTTATAGTAAAAATAACATTACATTTTATTAAGAAAAAACTTGAGGGCTAGTAGAGATAGGAACCACTACGGGCCTCTAAATTATCTCTGAGCCTGGAAAAAATCTCAATCTCCTTTCGACGGCCCTTTAGATATTATATATTATTAGATAAAGCGCTGAAACGTTGTCAAATTTCAATACAGCGCAACTCTCGTAAAGTGCTAATGAATACTTCAGATATACAACAATGTTAGCGAGCCTGCCAATAGTAGGCCTCTATAAATGATTGAATGTATAATTTTGAATTGCAAGCATTATTATCTAATCATGTGACTTTCAAATTTTTACTAAATCTAATTACTATATATACAGTAATTATTATTCTTTCTACTTCAGTTAATGCCAAACTCGATTTAGTGCTAATTTCAGAGACGGTGGCGCTAAATAGAAGTTTGACTGTGCATGACATGATTGACAAGAGGTTGTATGTGCTGTTGCATAATTGCTTCCCTCCACTTACGTAAACAATAACAATGATCGGTATTTAATATACACTGATAAGTAACTAATTAGGTGAAAAATTTTCATAATAAATATTAATGCAAGGAAAGATATACTTTGGTTAAGATCTCTTAATATTGTCAAATAAATTGTCTAAACTTTTATGTATTTTTATGCAGGTACTAAACTACGAATATCCTAATAGCTTTGTCTAGATTAAGATGTATTTACCACAATAATCCTTTTTAAATTGTAAAATTAATAAATAAATAAATTTATTTCTAACTTTTATTGTTAAAAATTATATAACTACTTTATTTTAAAAATTTAATAGATTATTTTAAAAAATAGTAATGAAATAATAATTAAAAATTAAAATTTAATAAGAGTTTTAAATAGACTTGTATATAGTTGATATTATAATAATATAAATTAAGATGTTAAATATTTACTTTAAATTTTTAATTAGCATTATTATAAGAGCCTATAACGATATAAACAGATACTTATAATTTAATTATATATTCTTGTTTAATTTTTTGTTTCTTGCTTTTTAATGGATTTTTTTCCATTTTTGTGATATTTATTCGCATTTTAAAGAGTTAATCCTTTTTTTAAGGCTGTATAATTGTCATAACAATCTTAGTAAGCTTGTCATAACAGATTTATATAATAATTTCGATGTCTTCTATCTTATTTTTTCTTGTTTTCTACTGGCTAATGCTGCTTCAATTACAAATGTCTTTGTTTCTCTTCTTTATTTCCTTTCCTTGTGTTCTTTTAACCTTTTCTCGGATCTTCTATATGTTGAATCTATATAAAAGGAATTGTGTTCTCTTACATTAACTTTTGTTTAATATATATCGAAAACGGTAAGCTTATACAATTTGGTTATTTGCCAACTTCTTCTTACTTTCGTTTGCACTCAACTCTCGAATATTCCTAACAACATAAGTAAATTTTATTAGTTAACTGTAACGTCTCATAATTATTTAAAATTGCTATATTTATATATTTTTTTCTTGTTCTCTTATTTTGACTATAGTCTTCCATATTATTTTATCATTTTTTTTTTTAGTTTTTCGGCTTCGAGCATGTCTTCTATTTTACATCCTTGTCATTCCGAATTTCTTCAAGATTTTGAAATTTATAATTTAAGTTATATTTCTTAAATTCTATATATAAAAATAGGACAGAATCTTAAAATTGTTTCAATTATCAATATTATATAAATGTATAATATAAAATTGTTTCAATATTATATTATACAATATAAAGAGAAATGGTATAATTATGTTAAAAGAACGAACAGAAACAAAATCTAAAAGAACTTGAATTATCATCTAGCTATAAAAAGAGATCATAGAAAGAAAAAGATGGCAAGAAACATGCCATCTTGTCTAAGAACTTGGATGACAATGATGATGATGATGATGATACTGATTATCAATGTCATTTTTTACGCATAGACAAACGAGGTGCTTGAGAGTCCGAAATCAGTTGAAGAAATGATTTTTAATACTGTTAAAACCTACGAAGAAAGAAAATGAACTATCTTATGAATAATGAATCTTATGAATGAATAATCAGGAATATTTATCTTTTTGAAATCCTGACAGCATATTTAAAAAATACAGCTACGAGTTGCATAACTTTCCCGGTTGTGAAAATATTTTATTTAAAAAATAACTTTTATATTATCATTCATAATAAATAAATTGTGTGTGATGCCATCTGTTATGAGCTTTTATCATAAAAATGTTTTATTATTAATTTAAAATTGATAATAATAATAATGATGACGATCTTCCATATATTAGTATACTGTAATTACTTTCTTTAAAGCATCATATAATAAAAATTGTTTTTATAATAAACTTTTTCTCATTTCGCTTTTATCATGTAATTACNGATATTTAGTGCACTAACAGTCGCAGTTTGATATTTTCAAATACCGTGTTCTCACTTCAAGAGATATCGTGAATGATCCGTTGTTTCTGAAATCCGTTATATTGGGGTCAACAAAACAGATATTTGACAATATTAAAAAATAATAATAATAAATTCGACAACGAAGCCGGTTGCCATGATGTCTTCTTACTCTACACAAATATATATATATATATATATAATATAATACATTCCGCTTTACGACAAATATATATTCTCTGTTATGATTGTATCAAGTGCGATATTTTTATCGACTATCTCTTATGATTCAAACCTCATTTCTAAAAAAATTGCCTCAAATCATTCCTAATAATGAATATATTTGAAATTGGCCTTCGATTTACAACGATTTTCTAAGAACCAATTAAATCGTAAAATCGGGATATATTACACAAATAATTATTACTATTTTTTCATTTTTAAATATTAGCTCATTATTCTTTTTGAAGTTTTCTAGTTCGCTGTGTTCATTAAATTTTTTATTTAATAAAATAATCACTCGTAAGTTTATTTATTAATAAAGAATTACATCTGTAATAGTTTTGTTATTAATAATTGTTGTTAAGATAATTCATTTTTCTAAAAATGTTTTAGAGGTTATATCTCAGAAACGAGACGAATCAGGAATATTAATCTTTTTGAAATCCTGACAGCATATTTAAAAAATACAGCAACGAGTTGCATAACTTTCCCAACTGTCAAAATATTTTATTTAAAAAAATAACTTTTATATTATCATTCATAATAAATAAATTGTGTGTGATGCCATCTGTTATGAGCTTTTATCATAAAAATGTTTTATTATTAATTATTATCAAATGGCTTAATTTTAGAATAGAAACGAGTTTTATAATAAAAAAAAATAATGAGTTTTAAAAAGATTTTGCTAATAATGAATAAAATTGTCATTAAGTCCGATATCTCTCGAGATATAACACGTGATCTCCCTCTATCTCACCACCCCCTCGACTTTTAACCATCAAAATTTAATAGCATCAATGCTCCTTATATACAAGCTACAGTGCCAAATTTCTTTTTCAAGAATCAATAGATTTTTAAAATGATCGTAAATCGAAGTCTAATTTTCCATAAGCTTAGTGTCATAAATCAAAGTTACGTTCCTAAAAATCGTAATAAATAGCTTACAAGATGAAATATAGGCTGAATTGCGTCAAAAATGCCAGCACTATAAACAGTGTTAACATTTAACTTTAAAATTGTGAATAAACAGTTTTTTATTGTGGTTTATCCTATTTGTTTCCGTTAATAATTATAGTCTCATTTAAGTATTAACATTTTTTTTTAATTTTCCTATATTTTTTCACAGTATTAACTCTTTTGATGCACACTATAAATAAAAAAATAATAAAATATAAACGAAAATAATAAATTTTTATATCACTTCTCTTCGATACCGTAACTGAAAAAATAAAATTTATTAATTCAAAAGTTTTAATTTTATTATTATTTCGAATTTATCATCTTAAACTGCGAAATTCACATAATTTTCCCTCAATAAAATGGTGTAAGAATTTGCAAAAATTTATTGAAAAAAAGCGGAAGAGTAAAGCAATAAAAACTTTCATTCCTGTAAATTTTACGATAATGTAATTTCTTTATTGTTTCACATTTAAGTTAATGTTATCTGCTGACTGATTTATAGCATAACTGTTCATATGTTATTATTGTTATGCTTGTCCGTATGATGTGTTGGAAAATAACATCGTTATTTCCTTTTATTGCTGTAGGCTATTTTATAATCTAACTGTAGATACGATTATAGTTACACAGCAAATTCTACTGAGGTTAAATATAGATAAAATTGATATAATAATTAGATCAACGAAACTAAAGTAAACAAAATTTATATAAAGTATATATTGATTCAAAACCAGACTCTTACAAGAGGAGTCAGCAGAGCCATTTGGCTCAAGTCTGACTTTTACGGAGCTACGAAAAACATTTGTTACAAATTAATTATTCATTTCATGCATTTCTTATATATTTAAAAAAGCTTATTTTTAAATTTTAATGCTTTTTTTAATATACTGAGGATCTCAGAGGCAAAGCCCAAATCTTTCTTGACATCTGAAACGTCATGTTCAACAGTAGTCTAATTGTATAAATTAAAACGGGAACGAAACTGTTTTAAAAAAATTAGTACAAATAAACAATACATTTCGATTTGGTTTGCATAATAAAAAGTTACTGAATTAGATCAAATACATATTGAATTCTTAATGAGATTATGAAAACAAGAATAAAATTCAGACCAATTACAGAATGGAAATATTTCCCGAAAATTAATTTTAGATATAACATTTGGTGTGTTATCGAATTTAAATAAGAGCTGCATCTACATTCAAGTATATATATATTTGTTAATAAAAAAAACACCAACGATGTTAAGAAATCAAGATTAAGAAATGAGTTGGGTAACTTTCCCGACCAAACTTTAAAATTGTATGGTGCCATCTGTTATAAGATTTTGTTATTGAGCGGAAACATGTAATAGAATTTTATATTGCACCATAAAAACTGTACAATGTAAATATTATAAAATAATATATAAAATATTTAGTCGCTTTTATTTTTAACAATAATTAGTTTCTCAAGTGTATTAAATATCATGGTACCAAGTTCGAGTTATGTTATGTCTACTTATGAATCGAATTTGCGTTCAGTACACATAAAACATGCGATTAAAATGCAGAGATGTATGTAATTATTCACAAGTATCTTTCGTGTTATAAAGAAAAGAAATGCAATAGAATTTTATATGCACCCATACGAAAAATATGATTATAAAATATTCTATAAAATTTTTAACTCAGTACACAATAGAATCTGTTAATTTTTCAATAAAACTAGAATTGCATGTGACGTGCATAGAACGTTACGTAAACATAACAGGCAATGACAATGTTTTGTAATTTGAAACATGTTTTATCGCGTGTTATATGGTTTTTATAGTAACTTCAATATGTTTTTTCTTTTTTTTCTGAAAGTGGCGTGTAAAAAGTTACGTACAGAACAATTTATTTTTTATTTTTTGAGGAACAACAAATTTATTTAATCTTAAAATTTAAAAAAATCTTTCATTAATTTTATTTTAAAAAATTCAAATGTTAATAACGTGTAAAATCATTTAGTCCGACCCCACTCGATCATTCTCTATCTTCCCATCTATCGACCTTTAACTACCAAAATTTAACATAGGCCTAATCAATTTTCTAATACACAAAACCTTCCTGCAACATTTCAAAAAATTTCAACAAAAGACTCAGGAATTATTAAGCTTCAAATTGAGTGAACAAAATCGTGTCGCCTCTCACACACACTAACATTCTTACGTACAGAGGAGAAAAACCTGAATTTTTTCCATTTCTCGACGTTTCCTGAGTCCAAAAATATGAAAATCTTGGGGGTCATTTTTTGACTGATCACCATACTTTGCCTCTATTATATAAAATTTCAATTGTTACCTTTCCGGGCTGTTATATATATAACAGAGGAAAAGTAACAATTGAAATTTTTAATAAGAACACAAAGTAAAAGCACTTTCGCCTATACTACCGGTAATTGAGCTTCTTCAATTAACAACATAAAACATTCTTTCCTATATCCTAAACGGTTTAGGTTCAACGAGAAATATATTGCTCTCCAGGGCGAAAATAGATTTCTTGAGAAACGAAAATTAGTTTTAGGTACGAAAATATATCGGAAATCACTTAAATCAGAAATGTAACTATAATGTGCTAAGGTTTACATTCGGTTATCTTGTTTATATAAAATGTATTATTAAATTTTAGTAGTTTAATATATTACAGTCGTTCAATGAACTATCCCGTTAAAAAAATACATTAAGATTTAAAAATGCCAAAGACTTTTATAATATATTTTTAGACAGTTTATTATTTATGATGCGTGAATATTATTGGAAAATTTAGCATTAAAAAAGAGAGAATAGAAATCTGGCAATTGTATTTGTAGGAAATATTGGCCGAGGACCAAAACATTCCATTCAATGTCCTGTAAATGTGACATTCAAAAATGATGAAGTATTATTGAAGCACTAACAAGTTAGAATATCATGCGGTGACAAATATTTAATGATTTGTCCTCCATTAATAATAATAATTCGTGTCCCTGTACACACGGTGCTACATATAAAGCCAAAAAGATGTGAACTACAAAATGTTTCTTTTATATTTTTAATAATTAAAGCATGAATTTTAGGAACGTCGGTGTACAGTACAATAGTTTACCAAATCTATTTTTAATATTTTGTAATGAAATGTATGCTATATCCAAGCGTCAGTAAACTGAGATATAGTTTAGATTATTGTTCCAAACCTCTTTCAATTATTCTTAAAATAATTTTAAAAATATCTCGGTTAACTGATATTTGGATTATCCTATGTAGGCCTAGTATTTCGGCTATTCTCGCGACTTAATGATACTGTTTGTTCGTCCTTAAATTAGACACTAAATTGAGTGTTACGATAAACCGAAGAACCTTAAGTAATGGGAATTATATACAATAACGAACCCTACACACAAATATGCGCTTGAGAGTTTGAAATTTACATAATTTATTTAAAACAAAGTCGTTTACAATGCAAAATCGCATACGATAGTGATAGACTCTTGCTATAATTACCATCCGGTATAGTTTATTTACTTTTTGATATAATGAACAATTTTGTTGATCTTTGCTATTCTTTATGTATATAGTGAACACTTAATACAGTGAACGATTTAGCTCAGTCCTTTGAGAGTTCACTGTATTTAGTAATTCACAGATACTGAAAGATTCTCCATTTAATATTTATGAGGACGATTCGTTCACGGTATTCATTGGCGCTTTACGAGAGTAGCGCTATTTAGGAGGACTCTAAATCGAAGTTTGATTGTTCGTTCATTTTATTACATTTATGCATTTAATATGCAATTTTTATCTATAACAATTTGAATAACATATTTACTGAAAGAATATTAAATTATTTTTTCGATGTTTAAAAGTATTAGAAATATCCCAAAATATTTTTAAAAATATTCCCGTTCAGAAAATTACAGAGTAATAAAAAATAAAATTTATTTTAGTTCGTGAATAAAATTTAGTTTTATAAAAAGAAGTTTATTTACTAAACAAATTAATTAGTTTTAAAAAAATAAATAAGTTTAATCAAAGTATTTTGTTCTGAAACTGAATTGAACAATTCAGCTGAAAAGATGCGATAAAATTGATTAAATTTTCAAACAAATAAATTAAGAATTTAGAAGAAAAAAGTTGGTAACCCACATTTTAATGGAAAATGTTTCAAAACGCGAGGGGTTTTTTTAATTATTAATTACAACTTAATACTCAATTCGATAGATACGTTTTCTGCATTTCAATATCAAGTTTTATTTTAAAAAAATAACTCAATACAAATTTATAAGATTAAATTAAAATTTTATTTTTTTGAATATTTCGCTATTTTATAAATGTTTCTGTATACTCTCCTTTAATAATAACAGTTCTTTCACGTTGCATCGAATTTAAACAAATTACAAATGAAAAAGTTCTTATGTTATTGTAAAAAACAAAATGTTCAAAATATATAAATTGTTGTATTTGTTACAATAAATTAGTTATTAAGCGTTGATAAGACTAACTACTTGTATATAACTCTTACAAGTTAGACTATCCTTTGTGTTAATTTCAAGCAAGTAGATCTACTTAACCATTCTTATATGTTGTTGGCTGTGTCAAAGTTATGGTCTAATTTGGATAGATTTAACTTAAATCTAACACACGGCCGCAGAAAATTTTTCAGGTGGAAAGCTTGAAGACAAATAATTAGCCTGCATCAATAAATTTTTATTTAATTTTTGCCGGTTTTTATTTTACAAATGGATTATAGAATACAGTATGGCATCAAAGCGTCCAAAGTTTACATTTCTCAATCAATTAACTATGGATGATGGCTTATTTTAGATATAGTACAATAGATGTAGGTCTAGCCTACAGTTTAGATTAGGCTACTCTTAGTGTTAATTTCGAGCAAATATTTAATCATTGTTAACTATTGTTGACCGTATCATAATCTGAATATACAACAGTTAACTGACTTTTGGCCATCCTATATATATATACAAATCTGTACATAGGCCATAGAATAAGACAGATTTCGTAAAATCATGTCAAGTAGTGGCTTAGTTTAGACAAATATAGGTTCAAATTACAGCTTATACTACACTTCGTTAGTTTCGAGCAGGTATTTACTTAACCACTGTTAACTACTGGTCGTATCAAATTCGTCATTGGACTAAAAGTAGACAAATACTACAGCTTACATCTATACTTCATCCTTAAAATCTACCCTAAATGTTTAATTAATGAATCAGTATAATATATTTTATTTGATAATTGTTTAAAATCAAAAAATTAAATTTGAAATTTAAAGCAAATGTTTGAAATTTAATACAAAAATAAATCTAGAGAAGTGAAATGTGAAAACCAATGCATTAAATAATAATAAGATCTTTATCAGCATAATATAAAGACTATAAAGTGTTAATGATGTTAAAGAAGTAATTTCAATTCAAATTTTGAAAAAATAAATCAATAATTAGTTAAATCAAATCCATTTATCAAATTGAAGTTAAGATTAAATTCAAACTTTCATTTTAAATTGATTGTATTTTTAAAAAAGAATTGCGTAACTTAATTAAATACAGTATTGTTATTATTGTTGATTAAATGAAGCTTTCATAAATAATTTGTTTAATATCTTTTAAAGAAACGTTAAAGAAATTATTATGCTTATATAAATTTTACTTTATAATAACTCCAAATTTAAGAAGAAAGTTAATTAAGTTTTACGTAGAAAAGCCTAAAAACATAATAAAAATATTCTCTTGAAATCTAAAATTTAAATAGATCAATTTTTTAAGACTTAACGACTTCACAATCAGAATTGTATTTGTAATATAAAAATTGAATATAATCGAAAGCAATGCCATGAATTTCTGTAGAATACATATTTTATTTAATAATTTTAGAAACAGTAAAAATGAAATTCGAAAATCTGTGCAGTGGATATTCAAAATATTCAATAATCAAATTGCAAATTTTGAATATTTAATGCACAAGTTTTCTGATCTCATTTCCTACAAACGTTTTAAAGAATGCATCGGTTCCAAATTATAATTATTTCTTTATACTCTGAATATTATGAATATATCAAGAATATAAAGAATGTTCTGAATAAAGAGAATGTTTGTAAAGTCTCAATGAATTTCAGCAAAATAAAAAATAATAAAAATCGATTTTTATTGCAGAACCTCACGAAAATACAGGTGCAAGAATGTGTGGTAGTGATAATATTACATATTCAAGGAAACAAATGCAATAAACTAAGAGAGAATTTGAAAGAAACTTCATAAACAAGTCCCCGTAAACAAAACTAGTATAATAATTATTTTAAAAAATTTTTATAAAAAAGATGTTAATGACGAACAAAAAACTGAATGTCCATAAGTTATAGAACATGCAGAAAATGTATATGACATACTACACGGAAGAAACATGTAATCATGTATGTGTCAATTCGTACTGCTTCACGATTCATTCTGTTCAATTCACCTCTCTACTTAATTTTGACATCAAATCTATAAACTTTATTTTTAAATTTTCAACAAACTTATGCCTGTTTTGTTTTGGTTGAACTTAATACGGAAATATAAATCTCTAATCTCTGTATCAAACAATAGCAAGTGCTTCTCAGTTGAACAAATTTAAAATTCAGTCATTTTGCTCGTGTTTAATTCTCGTTTATTACAAATATAAAATAATTTGCCTTAGAATAACTTCACTGATTCAAAAAGTTTTTAGATATTATTATATTTATACTGTATATACACAATTAATTCGCTCCTTCAACATATTTCAGTTAACGAACTTTTGAGCCACTTCGTATATCAATAGGAAAAATAAACTTACTTAAATTTTTATGTTTATTTTATTCTATGGGATAAATCTTAAACTGATTCATCAATGATTCAATATAGAATCTTCAATACAACATTTCTAAATGAATAAAGCATTATTGAGTTTTCATTAAAAAATAGTATAAATGAAATATTTGAAGATAGTGAATGTATTAAAATTGACAATAAAGTTTATTATTAAATATCTTTTACGATTGTAATAAACATAAAATACGTACGCTTTCCCAATAAAAATATTACAATTTAAGTAAATATTTATGAAATAAATGAATAATTTCGAATTCGGAATTATATTATCTCAATAGTCCAACAGTAGGTTTTAATCTAAATTAAAACACGGTAAATTTATGTATTGAATTAATTTATGTTGCTATATCAAAAGTAAGAGTGTATCATGAATCTGCAGTGCCGGAAGGTTTATATGTAACTAGACTTTCATCTACCTAACTCTGTTCTCTAAGTTAAGGAAGGACAGACAGTGGAAATTTATAGGTCTACAATTTTTTTTTCAAATTGCAGTCCAAATATTTGTCTGTACATCGCTCAACAGATTGCACTAGAAACTTCACAGTGAACTGAAATATAATGTGGATTGACGATAAATAAAACAGTGTTTTAACAGTAATTTTTAAATAATTTACTACTGTATCTGTTGGGAAAGTTTATAGAGCACTTTCTCATTTAGCAACCAAGAACATATAACGAAGGAGGGCATAGAGACAACTCTGCCCGATAAAGTAATTGTATAAATTAAAATCAATCTAATGTGCAAATTAATAATGCTTAGCATCAATTTTCCGTAACAAATCCTAAATAATTTTCTTACTTCAATGTGTAATAAAATAAAATTCAACAATAACTTTTCTATTATAATTTTCCTAGTTTTCGTATTACGTTCGAATACATAAATATCTCAATATATTCCACGCAAATAATTCAAATTTCCAAATACATAAACATTAGCTAAAAGGGATGAAGCAATTGCTAAAATACAAATTATGATACAAATTTATTATTTTAAGTTATAAAAAGTGACCATTGCAAATTATGGATTCCAAAAGATGTAGGCATTTTATGGGATTTATTGTCATTTATTATTTTGTGAGCAATTTAAGAAAAAAAAACATTCATGATCACAGGCAGGGCAAGATTGCGTATGTATATTGCTTTTGAGAAATCGCTTTTACATTAATTTCGTTTCCTAGAATTTTCTTTCAATGGTTTCTTTTTAATCTAGAATGATTAAAGAGCCTGTGTGACAATAATATTTTTGAATAGAATTATTGTTTTTATGTTATACAGCATTATAGCAAAATTGCTCGTTTTTGCCCTACTTTCCTTTATGACAAGGAGTAGTGATGTAAGTAATGATACAGTAAATGAACATTCGTGTGATATGAACAGTTTATTCGTAATCTAAAATTATCACTGTCAATTTTTAAATTATTTTACTTATAAATATGTATTTTAATTCTAATTGTAATTCGTATATACCCTACGTCTTGATTTTCGTGCAACGGATATATAAAACTGGAATAGTCTAATAATATTTATGTTGATTTAGTACAATTATTTTAATTATAAATTAATAGCACACGATAAAGCATTATCGTATGCAGAGTGTTTTTCCATAATCATTCATGACGCTGATTTAATATACATTAAAAATAAATTACGAATGATAAATGCACTAAATATTCTCGAAAACATTTGCAAAACTCCATGCACATGTCATATCTATTTAAATATATCGTTGCAAAATTATTATCTCGATATATTTATGTTGTTTAACTAAATATTAAAATAATTTTGAAAAAACAGTAGAATATCGATTGAAATTTATTTAAGTAATAGAAATAAGTGAATTTAAATTATTAGACGTAACATTAGAGAATTCAATACGAGTATATAAAGGTGTAATGTTAATATAAGGGAATATATGAAGGAGTACATAAAGATGTAAACTGCAGAACATCTTTAAGACAGACTATATTGAAAGTACTATAATATTAAGTCTCACCGTTTATAAAAATCAGTTTTATATAGTAGAGCAATTACTGAAAATAATAAAAATTATTATTATAACAATTTTTAAGATTTAACAAAAATATTGCATTCACAAATCGTAATTAGGCCTACTTCCTACTTAGATATCTCTTATTGGTTCTTAATTTCCATTAAAATACACTATTTTGACCAGGGGTCTTCCGTATATTGGGACACAAAGGGCTCGTCTTTCATCGTGCCCTTTCCCTAATTCTCAAGGAAACCCTAAATATCAACAAACAGCAGAAAATTTATTACTTCTAGCATATTCTACAAATATCAAAGAAACTAACGAACTATACATGTCCATTGTACCATGCAACTACGTCGTATGCTGACAAAATCATATTCCTTGTTTTCAAGGCCAAATTGGCCTCGAGTGTAACCATCCCCATCTAACCATTCAACGTCTAACCAGCGCCGCCAGACGATAAATTACAGTCTGAAGCTTCTTACATGATGTACTGTACAATGCCCTTTTTATAGCTTGCAATCCCTTCTTTATAGTCTGCAGGCGCCGAAGATTTTGACTATTATTCTGCCAATTATACTGCAATCAAACTTCGATTTTGCTTCATTGTTTGCCGTTGAAATTCTTACTAAATCGAGTGAGGAACTACACTAAAATAGCTTAAACAGTAAGAATTACATACACTGTAGTAACAAAGTCTACATAACTTAGTTTGAGTTAAAAGTTTGAAAGTCACGTAATTTGTTGATTATTATGTCGTTAGCAATGTAAAATTCAGTTAGTAAATCAATGCATTTTACTTCGTAATTCACGTAGTAGTGTTCTGTATTTAATATTTATGAGAAAGATCCATTCACAAGAATTCATTAACATTTTCCAAGGGTGGTTTCTTTAAGATAGCGATATATTGAGGTTTGACTGTATTTTCAATTATACTTTTTGCATTACTCCTGAATTAATACATATAAATATTGGATTGCTTTAATGTACTCATTAATTTTTCTATTTAAATTATTTGATTCGGAGTCATTATTTTTATAAATTACTGCCTAATTTTAAATTTATATAGTAGACTTACAAGATTATTACATTTTCTATATTCAATAATAATAATGATGATAATTTATGAATATATTTCATTCTTAAATAACTTAGATTAGTTATTGGATTAGAAAGAATACGTGGTATATTCATATTTTTCTTACAAATATTTAACATTTTTTAATGTTTGTATAAAATAAAAATGAACGTTTTTCTTGAAAATATTTTAAATTATTTTGTCTTTATAAATTGATAAAACATTGTAAAAATTCGAGAAGATTCATTATTACTGAAAGTGTTATATAATTGCATAAAAAATAATTTCTTTAAATGAAGATTTTACAGCCTTGATAAAAAAAAATTTTATATTAATTGGGTATAAAAGCAAGCGGTGGTAAAGAGAGAGTTACTAAATATTCAAACGAGAGTAATTTAAAATCATAAATGTGTATGTTATTTTTGTACTAGCACAGTTTAAAAAATAAAATAAAAAACATTGAATTAGGATTAATCTTCGTCTTCAAGGAAGTTTCGATTAACATTTTACACAATTTATCACTTGAAAAGTTGGAAGCGTAACACTTCCGTACTAATTGATACTTCGAAAGAAGAAACTGTCGACGTGACATCATACTACGAGCTTAAATAATTTCTTTAATATACTACAAATTGCAAACGGAAATGATAAGTTCTAGGAAAGAAAGTCACATCTCGAACATTTAATCGAAATTTTAAAATCCGTATTTTACGAATCGGATTAAATTTCGGTATCGAAAACCGAAATTTAAAATATCCACATTGTCGATAAGAAATCTGTCGTCTTTGAAAACAGATTGAAAGGAAGTGAAGATGTAAGATTCGATCGAAGAAAAAGGGAGGAAGGGGAAAAAAGAAATGGATAGACGGAAGCATAAATCACCGTTTGACCTAAATTACTCTGCAACTTTCTTTTCTTAGCACCTTTTACAGAAAGACCTGCAGCAATCTTCATTTAGTACATTTTCATTTGGATGATAATAATATATTTTCGATTATACGGATGATAACGATGAAGCTTTTCGATTATTTGTATTGATTTTTCTTGAAGTTTTAATTTCTTAAATTTTTTTAACGAAAGAAAGAAAAATCTGTTAAATCAAATGAAGAGAATGTCACTTTTCGTTTAAATTTTAATTAAAATCTAAAATATATATACGACAATTAACATTTAAAAATTAAATTCTTTGATAGAAGCATTGTAAAAATTAACTTGCACTATAAGCAGAATAGAATTTACACGTAAATTTAAGTATGGCTTAAGCGTTATTTTATGGTATTTCATGCTTTACATTCATTATTATTATTATATAGAGGGGATAGCACTTCATATATGTTACAGCTTAATTTAATGTTAAAATTTGTGACATTTTTAACATAAAAGTGTTTTTTGAAGTGAAAATACAATTTACATCAGAATAAGACTTGTTTATTTATTTTTAATGTATTTTTCCACATATATTTTTAGTACATTTTCATATATTAATTAAGAGCGAGAGAACAATTTATCTTTATAAAGACTCTACTGTAATATAGTAATAATAATAACAATGCAGTCTTAAAATTTATTCTATTTTTAAGTAATAAAATTTGTTTAACAATAAATATATACCTTTTAATAACATAATAGGTGCAATAAAAAGAACAATTTGTAACCCATGTAAATGTAAGATTCTTCGTCCCTGCTAGCCCTCTGAAGAGAAACTAATATTAATTTATTTAATCTAATATTTTAAGTAATTGTAATGCTTAATTTTATTTTTACGGTGTCTAAAATAAATAATCTTAGTAAATAAATTTAATTTTTATAAGAAAAGAAGTTACTTTTATTTTGAAAATTGTGTTTGCATAGATAAAAAAAAGGCGTATTAAATATTATTTCATTTAAAAATTTTCACATTAAATTACGTTTATTAAAAGATATTTTTGCATGAAAATATTTCATCAATAATATAAAATACAGATGACCCCGGCTTTAAGACTCTTCGCTTTTATGAATGATATAAATTTTCTATTATGATTTATTATAAAATTTCCTAATTTTCTTAATCATTTCGATCTATTTCCAAGAACAGAACTTTAATATATTATATCTGACCTTCAGAAAATACGAATTCGATTCACGACGAGTTTTCCAGAAGCCGAATACATCGTGACAATTGGATTACTGTATTAAATAACAGAATTTACATTATCATATTTAAAAAAAAAGAAAATAATCAATTTTAAAGCATATCTCTGAAGGTTTATTTAGCAAAATATTATTTCCAAAGTAAAATACGAATGTTTTTCAATAATAAAATGTAGGCTACCATTTCAATTTGTACAATTTGAATTTTCGAATAGAATAAAACAAAAGTTCCATAATAGCTTATATTTATCACAACATAATATCTTTAAATTCATGTTGGAAGGATAAATATTCGATTATACAAATATAAAGATTCTTATTTTTGATATAATTCATCCATGTAATGCATTGTGAAGCGATCTCGCAGATAATCGCGTTATTATTAAATATGGCGAAGGCATAAAAAACATCACTTTCCTGGAGCGCTTCCTTGTACGAATGTAATTTTCACAGGATTAACGATTATGAATTATTAATTAACTCAAAATAATTTTTTTCTGATAAATGGTTAAGTTAGAAAAAAGAAAAGGTTACGTCCTCTAAACAAGGCCAGAAGGACTATTTGGCTGGGCTCACATTTATGTCACATAAACATTTGTTACAAATTACTCATCAAGTCATTGCATTTCTTGTGTATTAAGAGAAACAATTTTTTAAAATAATATTAATAAAAAAGTATAATACAATTTTAGCACAATTTTTAATATATTACGGGTCTTATATATTGATGTCTCCAAAGCATCTCTCGACCTCCGAGAGTGCCAAGTTTAATAAATAGGCCTAAATTGAAAATGTTTAGCTTATATGTAAATCAGACCATATACAGACACAGAATATTTCATAATTTAATAATTTAAACTTTATATAATTTTATATTTCAAGTAGAAAATTAAAAATATAAATTTATTACTGAAAAATATTACTTATGAATGATATAAATATTGAAAAAAATTAATAAATGTTTCTTAGGTTTATATTAAAGTAAGACTAATGCAACATTACGAATTCTGTTTAAAAAATGATAATGAATCAAATGTTTGATATATTGGAAGAAAAAGAGTTTGCACAAACATCATTTATCTGTACAGAAAAATAACTGGAAAGTTTCTTAATACATCTCTTCGACTTTATTAATGTTGCGTCGACATTTCTAAAGCTGTTTAAATATAGGAAAAGTCTTCCGATAGAGATTTGAGTTTTGTGCGGATATCAGCAGTAAAATAACTCTTATTTTAATGCCAAGTTATAGAAAAAGGTACAATAACTTCAATGAATATAGAAATATTATTTGAAAGCCTTTTATATTTGCAGTTAATATTGGCTACTAAACCAAACTTTATCGATTTATGAATGAATACGTATATTTATTTTCAGATTCTATAAACAAGTACAAATGTCTGAAGGTGAGCTCGTTTATTTTTACATGTCTAATTTAAAACACAAGTCGAACATACCCATTAGTAGTGGAATGAATGAAATCGCTAGACACTGGCGTTGGTCTCGGATCAAGGAGCCAAGTGAAATTTTTTGGGAGTTTTTCACTTATTTAAACATCTAAATAGGACCAGTTTTCCATAGAAAATCTTCTCGGCAGGTGCTAAACAATATTTGATAGATCGCCTTCGTGTTGAATTGCCTTATCCCATCAAACCAAGTTGCGTATCTCTACATGCTGGAAATCCTTTTAAATTGAACTCTTAATTGAAACTGATAAACATCCACATACTTTTCTTTTCTACCTTAAACATATCTTTAAAGTAGACATATTTTAACAAAACCATTAAGAGTGGAACATTCACAATTTCAAGTTTTTGCTGACACAGTGACGGCCCGTGTGTAGTACCGAAAATGCGGTTAAAACTGACTTACATAAATACGAGTTATGTAACTTCGAATTACATAAATTTTGTGATAAAATTATAAAGCTGCTTTCAATATAATTTTGTAACAATACAATCAATTTATATCAGAAAATCAAAGTAACAAGCACATACGAAAATAGTCAAATTTTAATGATATGTTTTCTTTTATACGCCACTCCAGATACTTCATCACTGTCTTCATATATAGTTTTTATATTTATGATATAGTATAGCTATTTTTCTCGAATTCGAGCAAGAAATCCTAGGAAGTTTTCGTGGGCAGTCTGTCTCAGATATGTCGAACTTCACTATCCAGATATCCCCATTATGGTCTGGCAGAACACATAATGGATATAAAAAAAGGCTTTCATAGTGCGGAAAAAGATAAAAAGACCTGAGATTATTATGAAGTTTTCGTAATTTTGACATGTTAGGAGATATAACAGCAGTATTTTATTAGTGGTTCCCGAGTTATATAAAATTCGAATTATGAAAGATGTTCTGAAACACATTATTTGCATGTATCGAGGACAATTCGACATTTATAGCATACAATTTTTATATCAAAATTATACAAAAAAAATATTCTAAAAACAGTAGTTAGCACTTGAAATTTTGCGACATATCTGCAAGTTCGTGGCACATCAGTGAGCAGTATACCGTGTGCAAGCCATTGAGTTAAATGATGCGATATACGACAATAAAAAATATATTTACTGTTTCCATAATTACTTTTAACGATTGTAAAATAATGTTTATTTAAACTATCTTATAGAAATTAATATAACTCGTAATTAAAAATAATCTGTAAATGAATTTTAAGTTTTAAAACTAATATAAAATCTAATACATTAAATTCAAAAATTATTAAAATATTGAAGACAAATAAAACATTTTATTTTCTATATTTAAACTAATTAAATACAAATAAATAAATTCTTCTTCCTTGCGTAAATGAATGTTAAATAATGAGAAAACTTTGCTCAATTAAAATGTTTCGTAATTAATGTCATGAATGACATATCTATCATACACATTTAATATTCTTACTGAAACTGTAATTTATTCTGTCAATTCGAAGAAAATTCAAACAATTAAAATAAATCTATCATATTTATGTTTTAATAATTAAATTAATATGAATTAAATCAAAAATATACTTATCAAACTATGAATTTAAGCTAACGAGAACATTTAAAGATAAAAGTATTTTCTCTTGTAGTTCAAATGAATAATTAGCAATATATTTATATTATTAAATTTTGAAAATTTCTAACGATAAAACGACATTTCGAAAATTGATAAAACGAATTACAGTGGAATCTTTACCTGATACAATGAAGAATCCTTGCTGTTCTTTGCGTAGCTATACAGTGAACTCTTGACATAGTGAATGATTTAGATCAGTGCTTTGAGAGTTTATTATTTTCAATTGAAGTCTGCTTAGTAATTTAATTGTATTCTTTTTAGCCTATAATTATTTTATGAATTCAAAAATTGTCAAAGCAGAAGTTACTAACATTATAGAAGATTAGAATAACAAAGAAACTAGAAAACAAAAGACTGGTAAGGGCTCTCGTTCGATTTTTCCGGCACTCGAACAGAAGGTTAAGGGGACCATTAGGAAGTCCGATCATTTTCAATTATACTAGGATATAAAATTTAAGTAATAACGAAAGCTTAAAAAGAATAATTTAGTTGAATTATGAGAAACTTCTCTATCTAAAAACATTTGTTTAAAAAACACTAAAACACATTAGAATAGGTTAAAATTGTGTGTGAAGTCATTTATTATGAGATTTTATTTAAAAATTATTTTAATCTTATTAAATATTATAAGAAGATGAAAACTCTTAATTCTGATGGTACAGATGAAATTTTTTAAAAATGTAAATGCCAATAATGAGTAAAATTTTCGTTAAGTCCGACCCATTTGAGAAATGACATGTGCCCCTCTCTATATCTCCACTCCCTTGACCTTTAACCAATAAAATTTAATAGCATTAATGCCCTATAACTAGAAATAATCCGGCGAAGTTTGAAAATCTTTGGTTCATCCAGTTCTGAGATAGTTAATGCAATCTATCATTCATCTACTGCAGTTTAGCTACAAAAATCTTATATGATCCTAAACATAGATTAGCCAGCGAAAATTTCTTAGTAAATCTTACATATATTAACGTACAGTACAATTCTCTAAATTAGATGCTAGACTGCATAAAAATTAACAAAATTAAAGCTAATATATGAAACCCTTACAAAGTTCAGAAATGACCTTCGAGTCTGAAGACAAATCGATAATATTTCAGTAAAAAGTTAAAAAGTTTATTTAACTATTATAAATGTAGAATAACAAACTAGATTCATTTCCATTAAGAAAATCTTCAAATTTTAGTTAATGTAACTAGTATTAAGTGAAATTGAACTTAGTTTAAGTAAGAGAAATGTATAGGGATACCTACAGTTTACTAAAAGAATTGGATGGAGGATGTTCTGGTTTTCTTTTCTTTTTATTCCTCCCTTTCCTCTTACCTTCTTGCTTATTTCTCGCTTCTGTGTCTATGTTTTTCATCCTTGCTTTTTCCTCTTTCCTTTTATTTCTTTTCGCTATCTTGATTTTTTATAAGTTATTTTCTTTCGACATGCCTTTATTTCCTATCGAAGTATTGCCAATTCGTCCTTTTCCGGATTTTCTATTATTCATATCTTTCTAACTTATGAACTTCTTTATCCGAGTATTTCTTTTTGTCTTTATTTACTGATATAATTTTTAAAAAAAGATTCAGAATTCTTCTAAATTATTGTTTATGGGGATTTATTTAGTTACAAGTTAATATTTCTTCAATAAATTGATCATTACAACATTTTCTTCACAGTAAAAACATATGATTAAGTATTTCTTTGATTTATTAAACGATTTTATTCTTTCATATGCAAATGACGAGTATATAAATTAAGTCTACACTATATACTTGTATGTAATAGACCCCCGCTTTACGAGATATTTATAGTAGAATCCCTCGGCTTTTATTACTATTATAAATATTTTATTTTTATTACATTTAAGGCCATATTTAAATGTTATTTCTGTTGTATATCTCGTTGAGATAGTATATAATGATTTAGAAACTTAACCTCAATTTTTGATATTAAATCTATGGGAAATTAAAATTCGTTTTACGACGACTCTCTTAACACAGTTTTTAAGGCATTTTTACAGTAAAAAGTTGCCATTGTATAAGATTATTTTAGCAAAAATAATTTTATACAATGGCAATCTTACGTTTTATAATTATTTTCCGCCGAACAAATTATATTTTTTGTACAAATTATAAAATAAACATCTCTTTCTAAAAAATGAAACACTCGAGTTTGAATCATTTAAAATAGAGGAGAAGGTGGTATTATGGAACACTGCGGGTATTATGGAACCACCCCATTTCGAACTGATAATAAAGGCAAACTGTAGCGGAATGTGGCTGAACTGAACTAGGCAGTCATCCATAGCAAGGGGAAAACCCGTTTTACTTCAGTTAAACAGTTGTCCGTATTTAATCATCAAATTTGATTTTTTCAAAATTCGCAAGTTTTGAATGCTAAGTGAATTTAATTATTTTAAAAATATAAATCGTGTAGTTGTAGGTTCACTGATGCATGTATTCCGTTCCAGAGACTTAGGGATACGTATTAATCTGTGTGATGTTCACGTTTTTTAAATTTTGGTCTTGACAGACATAAGTTAATTCAAGATGGCAATGCGTGAAATACGGACCCCATTCGTGCTTTTACAGTAATATGGAACTCAACTCCTCCGAACTTTCTATTTGCAAGCAGACATTCCTCCAGAGCAATTTGTGAAAAAGACACTAGGTAGAAAGCCAATTCTTCCCGAGAATATCGAAAAAGAGCTGCTGGAATATATATTGTTGACGGAGGTCATATTTTTCTATTATAAAAACATTTTTGCGATAAAATACATTGGAGTAAATAATTTGATAATTATTTAACATTTTTTTGTCCTTTCCTATTTGTTTTTGGCTACATTAAAGAATTTTTTTGAAAATATACAGTAAGGTTCCATATTACCACCCGATTTTCTCTAAGCCTACTTTCGGACTTTTTGTACAAAAGCCTTCAAAAACCATACTTATAATTACACTAGCGAAAAATCCAATTAGGAACATTTAGTTTACTAGTTACCGGTACTTTTCGCACAAAAACTGTGGTTGTAGTTATGATACCTTGTTTACAATTCACTAAAATGTAATTGGGGTTCCATAATACCACCTTCTCCTCTACGTTTTTCTCATATTCGTGAATTGAAAATTTCTCCTGAAAAAAATCAAATTTTATGTAGCAATCTAGGCAATAAAAATCTCAAATAATATGATATTTGACATTATCCAAATTTGTTTTTCACTGGAGACTTCAGCCAATGATGATATCCTGTAGTAAGCAGTATCATATGATCACTGAAATAGCAAACATTTAGAAAAAAAGGATAATGCAGTATAAAGAAATTAAGCTTGATAATAATAAAATTTCAAACTTTATATAAAAAGTTTATAATTAAACATATTTTACTATAATAAATTGTAAAATGTGTCTCATCGGACACGCTTCTTGACTATTAATAATTGAATCTTGAAAACTTGTTAAAAGAGCCGTCGTATATTGAATTCTAATTTCCCATAGGCTCTGTGTCATAAGATGAGATTCTATTCTTAGAAATATTAATAAACCTTAAACTTAAAATACCACTTTGAAATAGCTAACAAAACTATGGTATTTAAACACATTTTATATAATTGCAATAAAATGTATTTCACTCGTAAATCGGAGATTCATTCATAATTTTTTCCATTAAAATTTGATAGACTCAGAAGAAATGAATAAAAATAATAAGCTTTCATTGGGTAAATTTTTGAACAAAAACCACTGTTTTATTCTACATCAAACAGCAAAATTAAGTAAATTTTTCAATAAAATGCAGTATTAAAACAATTTTGAAAATGAAAGGGAAAAAATATTCTAATCTTTCCTAACCTAAAAGCTTTAATACTCACTTCCGTGTCTCTCTGGGAAGGCTACTTATCATTACGGGGACCACTACATTTTAAAAAAGGGTAAAAATTGCTTTATATTTTATTATAATAAAATTTGATTTTAAAATGAGGGTTTTCCTTAATACACAAGAAAAACAATTGAATGAGCAATTTGTAACATATTTTTGAAATCCGCAAATGTAGCGCCCTGGATCAATTGGCCTTTGGCCCAATGACAGAGCTTGCTATTTCTACATATGGATAAAAGATACATATTAATATCGAATAGAGAAATTTATAAATTTTCTAAATGATATATTGAAGCAAAGAGGAATTGTGATAAAAATATCAGTAAAAGAATTTTCTTGCAAAGTGACTCAAAAAACTTTGTAATTCCTAAAACTTTCTATAAGTCAATCCGATTCCGATCTGGAATCAATCTCCTAATGCAATGCTACAAATCCAATCATAGAATGTATGATTTTGCATTGCAAACCACATTAAATCATGTGATTTTCAGACTTTTTTGTATCGAATGACTTCTCGATATAGTAAACTTTCTGTACGGTGAACAATTTTCTTAGTCTTGCTATTCTTTACGTGTACAGTATGTCTGTATAATGAACTCACGATATAATAAATGATTCACTCTGTTCCTTGAGCGTTCACTACATCGAGAGTCTACTGTAATTCTAATTGTATTTCGGTTTAGCGCACGCACTCGATTTAGCGCCGATTTTACAGCCAATAAAATAATCGTATTAAATCGCAGTTTGTATTTGCTTTCAAAATATCTTATTGTAGTTTGAAAATAAGGTCAAAATTTTATATAAATTTACTTTATTCCTATAAAATATAATAATTAAGTCACGAAGACCTGACAAAATATATAGTTTAAACGATAAAGATTTTTACAAAATTTTTAACTACTTTGACGTTATACATTTTAAAAATTTTAACATAATAAAAACTCGCTATATAATGATGATAATTAACTATAAACTCTTATATTCATTATCTTTGTATTTATGCTTCTTCCTGTTCTTCGGCTGTTTTCTTGTTTTTAATCTAAACACATTTTATGGCTCACAAGATGCATTCACTAAACACGATAACGTGAAAAGTGGAGCAAATTCATTCAAGAACTTTATGAGTTTACAAACATTTGCAAATAATTTACATATTTGCTAGCAAAATATATGTAAATATAAACAAGAGAATATGAAAATAAAAGTTTTTTTTCTCATCAATATTTTATTTACTTTACATTTAACTGACTTTTTTAAATACATAATTTACTTCTAAATTAATGAAATGGAAAGAAAGATTTAGTTATATATAAAAATGATTTTTAAAACTATTTATTAAATATTTGTTATATAATAAGTTTAAATTAAATCTGAAGAAATATATTAATGAATTATGTAACTTCTATATAACGTCCCCTTAAATAGAGTTATCCTCTTACCCTGCTAATAAATATATTTGTAAACGGATTATACTCATGAACATTAAACAGAGAACCTTTCAACATCTATGAATTACTAATTGTAGTGAATTCTCGATATAGCGAACTCACGAAGGAATAAACTAAATTATTCACTATATCAAGAGTTGACTGTATACATAAAGAATTACAAGAAATCAATAAAACTGCTTACTATATCGAGTAGTCACTATATCAAGAATCCAGTGTATACCATTTAGTATTGCAAGAGACATTTATAATCAAATCATATGTCCTTCAAACCCTCATAATTATACATAATTCTTATTGTCCTTATTTCGGTTTAGCGTCACACTCGATTTAGTGCCAGTTTCAGAGGCGAACTAATAATGGCACTAAATCGAAGTTTGATTTTCTCAGGATCTTATATTATTTTCACAAGAAAAATATCGTAAAGAATTAAAACTTGATGATTTACTCCTTATGTACATCGCCTAGAGCGAAAATAATCAATAAAACCACAGAAATGTATTAAAAATTTTACGTTTTCGACATATTATTTTCTATCTTTAGAAAACTTTACAAATTTTTCAAGAATAGACTGCAGTTATTGAATGCCACATTCTAAATACCCTTTTCATAAAGCTGCACGGAAAATTATTATCAGTCGCATTCGAGATTTTCTTTTTCTTTTTTTTTTATTAAAAATACAAAAATAAATAAGTAATAAAATACTGTAAAAAGTTTTATTATTATAAATCAAGATATATTATTATATCACGCATATTATAAACCTATAATTAATTTGCTTAATTACTTTGTACGAATTATTAAGAAACTTAATAAAGAAATTTCAAATGTGCAAATAAAACTTCAATTTAGTGCCACCCTTTGTTCATTTTTCAAATTAGTATTATATCGAGTGTGGCGCTAAACAGAAGTACCTCACATTATAAGAATTGAAGATGCGAGTTTTAGCTTAAAAGCTACGTGGTGAAATGGCAAAATGTTCGTTTGCAACGCAAAATAGTACATTTAATAATTCACAAATAGTGAAGAGATGTTTCCCTTAAATAAGGGAACATCCTTTCGCAAGTATTCATTGGCACTTTACGGGGGTGGTGTCATTTCAGAAGGCATTATATTGAGATACGACTGTATTAGGATATCAATTTACTTTAAATACATATAGAATGATATTAATCATTAATTTAGTTCTATACAATAAATTTAGTTAACTAATCTTTTTATAAATTATTAAGAATTCTTAATAATATAATATAAACGAGCCATTATTTATTGAGACGTCATCATAATGCCAGGCAGCAATTTTTAATCATATTTTTAATTTATTTAATTTAAAATGTATGTTCTCTATTTTAGCAGTGTCGTGTCCCTGTAAATCATACTTTTCCCGATAACAGTAGAATGTTGCTGGTCATCTATCTAACTCCATTTTGGAGAAAATTTTTAAATTGAAATAATGGGACTTCCGGTTTATCAATAGTTAACAGTTAATCTGTTTAATTATTAATTATTTCAATAGTTATATAGTTAACTAGCTGTTACCCGCGACTTCGCCGCGCGGATTTTGAAAGCAAACCCCAAGTATTTCAACAACCGTAGTAATTGTTATATAACACCTACCGCCGAGAATGATGATTGTTGAGAATCAAAAGAACTGTTTTCAATTTGATCAATTTTCTGGAACGTTTACAATCGTTCTATAATTGAACCAATGTGCAATAACAAATTCGAATTTAAAACGGTTCGAGCATTTCGTTAAAAAATCGAAATATATAAAAATATTTATAACAATGTCTGAAATGTTATCAATTTAATACACCTAAGTACTCAATGAAGACTAAACGTAGTTGAAAACAAAAAATCGCATATGAAATAGTACAGTAGAAGCCGTTCTTCAGGTTAAGCCTTAATTCTCTCCCTCCGCGGGAGAATTTCGAAAAATCCCTTCTTAGTGTGCGTTTTCATGACGTACCCGAACTGTGTACAGTACCAAATTTCACATCTTTAGGTTCAGCGGTTTGCTCTGGGCGATGATGAATCAGTCAGTCAGTCAGTCAGTCAGTCAGGACAAGCAATTTTATATATTTAAATTGGGCATGCTGTCCTTTAGCTTTCCATGTCTGGTTTCGACTTTGTCTATCTAACACCGTTCTCAAAATTAAGGAAGAACGACAGACAGACGGATGGACCCAGTAAGAATTTATAGATCTGCAATTTAAAAATTGCAACCCAAAAAACCACAAAGTAATAAAGATATGTCAATATATTTATAACAAAGATATAAAGTTATTTAAATGTTTATATAATGTAACATATAATAATAAAAATAATAGTTTCAAATTACTTATTACGGTTTAATAATATTTTCTTTTCCTTTTTTATTCTTTAAAACAATTAAAAAGGAATTACATAACATGACTAATTAAAAAAACCGTCGCTAAGTAACCGTTACATAAGCTACCAATATTATATTTTCATTACGTTTTAATAGAGTTATTCATATCATAAATAAAATTATTATAAAAGATTTTATAAAATTGAAGCATCGCCATCGAAGAGTTGTAATGAATTATACATAAAAGAATTTGATTAATCACCACACGACAAGACCAGTAGAGATATAGGAATTTAATATCTTGCCAGTACAGAAGAAGCAGAACACGTCAAGCTGTATATCCGTATTGGGGCTCGGTTTTAATTTTGCAGCTCTCATAAACAGCCATTGAAATTATTATTTTTTCTTAATTTAATCGATGATATTTAATTGTTTTATTTGGTAAGTAAGGAATGTAACTAGTTAGTTAAATATAATAATTTATGGAGCTTTTAGGTGAATATTCGTTAGTAAAATGTCAATTTTATATTTTAGCTATTTTGTTTATAGTTTTCTTTAAATAATTATAAATAAAATTGACAAATATATAAAAAATTGTACAGTATAAGCTTATAGGCTATATAACTATTCATTATTCAATTATAGTTAATTAGTTACGCTTAAATAAGTTACTATAAGTGAATAAATTGTCATAAAATTCTTATTTTAGGTATTTTATTTACGATTTTTGCTAAAATATCACGAAAAAAATTGATAAATACAGCAAATTTGTATAAGCATATTCATATGTAAATAATTATTATTGTATGAATAAGTTGTTATAAGCGAATTCTTAGTTTTTCGTATTTTAGCAATTTAATTAACTGCTTTCTTTAAAAAAATCGTAAATAACGTTAAGTATAGCAAAATTATAAAAGTTTATTCATAAATGACTGTGTCTTAGGTGAATATTGTTGTATATTAATTACTCTGTGATGGATTTCTTTTAGTTTTGTCTTAATTTACACGGAACATTTTACTTTGACATGGAAAGGAGAAGAAATAATGAGAAATTCGTTGGATCTAGAAGCTTTTGTGTTGTATAATAAAGCTGTCAGTCAAACCGCCGATCAATAAATAGTCGAAACTTGAGCTGATCTACTCCAAAAAACGTGAAATTTATACGTAAAAAGGAAAAATTGTATTTAGAGAGATATTTTCAAAAATATGGTATTCACAGGCATATTTTAAAATATTGCAGTATTTAGAAGTACCGTTTCAAAGAAACAAAAAGGTAAAATTTAGAGGAATATTTTTGAAAATATTGTATTTACAGGAATATTTGTAAAAAAATACATAAATAAAATGGAATTTAGACGGATATTTCCAACAAATAATATTTAGTGATATATTTCCGAAATTATGATAGTATTTTGTACAATATTTTTCAAAATAACCCTCTAAATAATGCCGGTATTTTCTAAATGTCATCTCTACATATTTTAAATTTAGGGGAAAATCGTATACAAAAGAATATTTTCAAAAACAAATTATTTAGCGTATTATTTTAAAATATAATTATATTTTCAATTGAGTTTACGGGCCATCTTTTAATATATCTTAGTTATAATATGAATACAAGAGAGTCGTGACTTCGTCTATAATAAAAAATCTATAAATTTTTGGTCCATAAAAAGAGGTGCGGTCTTCTTAATTATTTCTCCGCCCTTTCCCAGTATATTTGTAAGTTTATGATGTCAAAGGAGAAAATGAAAATGTACTTTTGCTAATTATGGAAATTATCGTATTTATGCTTCAATTACATGTAATGAGCTTATTGATAGTTATAATCATACGAGATAATTGAGAAATAAAAAGAAAACTTGAATAAATAGATTATGTAGGCCTATGTATATTTATGTCCTTTTTTAAATGAAATTTAATATTTAAAATAAAAAATAATTGGGAAATGGTGTAATTTTTATTGAAGTGTGCTGTATTATTTCAAATTTAAAGTGCATTCGAAATTTAAAAAACTTTTTCACCTGAGCTTCAAGTATCTTTGTATGATTATAATATTTATCGTTGTAATTTTTACATAATAAAATTCGCTTTTTTTAAAATTTTGTATTACTTCTTGTGAAAATTAACATTAATGTTGGCTCTCTATCTTCCAGACTACAATATAGCGCTTCATGGGCTTGTGTCTATTGTGAATATTGCAAAATGTTCATTACACGTAAACTCGTGAAGAGCGAAAAAAGAATATCTTGAATTTAAGATACACCTTCATTTTAAATTCAGAAATATATGTTTCCAAACTTAAAATTCTGTGAAAAAATATCATTAATTCGAACTTATAGAAACTTATTCATATTATTAATAACGTTTATTAGATCTTGAATTTATTTCTGATATAAGATACAATAAAAACCTGTCTAAAACGGAAAGTGATTGTGCCGGCAGGTTTTGGCAGGTTTCCATTTTTATGAAGAGTTATGTTTTCATTAACTTTTCTAGAGAATAGAGAGAGGTATTGCATTATCATAGGTACTTTCCAGACAATAAAACTTCTGTCTTAATAAAGACAAAAATAATAGATTATAACTCCCATCACTACGAAGTAAACTATGATTCGAGCCCCCAAATTATAGCATTATGATTTAGGATTTAGTTTCTATTATACCCAAAAAATTATATAGATTTCCGGTTTAAGAGAGCCAAAACACTACCTTAAACCGGAAATCTATATAATTTTTTGAGTATAATAGAAGCTAAATTCTAAACCATAATTCTGTAAGTTGTAGGCTCGAATTTCAACTATACAATAGGCAATTAGCTTTAGTTTTGTAATAAATGAAACAAATAAAAATCTATTTCTTTCAGGTTATTTTAATTTTAACGAAATTATTTTTATTTTAAATCTTTAAATCTTTATCAATTTTCATAATTCAGTATATACAGTTTATTTTCATTTAATTCCATAAAAAAAAAACTGAAAAAATTTATCTTTAATTTATAAATTGATTTACGCGTAATATCTATGCAAAAATAATATAGATGTGTTGAGTATAAGTTGTTAAATCTATAATAAAAGTTGTCGAAATAATATTTATATGGTTAAATATCAATATAAAAATAACTACAGTTTTACGACACTATCACATGGCACAATCCATACTTTTCTTGGATTTCTAGATCTCTTAGAGCTCAGAGAGGTTCAGATTACTTTGAGTTCTGAAATTTTCTAATGTATTAAGAAATGTAGAAATACTAAATAGTATAATAATACGCAAAAATTGATATTTTTCATGAATTTAGTACTGTTTTCCCGATTCCTCTCTGTGGATTTCAAGCAATAATCATATATTTGTTGTTTCTAATATAAATGTTTTTCTTTAAATAATTAATTATAATTAAACTTTAAATAAATGTTATTCATATTCTTTTAGTTTTAAGGAAAATCACTGCGAAGGATCTGCAATATTATTCCATTTTATTTTAACAAACACATGCATGATCTGACATTGAAATTAAATTTTTGACAAATATATTCGATATGGGCATAACATAAAATTGAACAATTTTTCTTAGAATTAATAATGGCTGTACCATAAAAACATTTATCAATTTCTTTTTCTGTACGAAGGATAAATCAAAGCAATAAATTTGATTGGTCCAATTACAAAATACTTTACCGTTTCTCTAGATGTTTCGAGTATTTTCGAAAAGATAGAGCACACAAACAAGAAATTTCGCTTTGGAATTTCAGTTTAAAACAGAATTATTTCGACTCAAAAAATATTATCTTTTCTTTTAGACAATTTTATTAACTTAAAGATTTATATTGCTGAACATATTTGTACTGTTTCAATTAATTTGTCTTAAAAAATCATTAAATTTATGTACAGAAAATCGATTAATAAGTTATATAAACACAAATAAAGTTTAAATTACTAACATGTTTTTTTTTTCTTTCAGTATATTATAAATGTTTTTCATATCAGTATTCGTCTAGAGGTCTTATCACATGGGACCAGCAGAACCTCACATTTATAAGACCTCAAAAAACATTTGTTATATAGATGATTTAGTTTATTGTGCTTCTTTCATATTAAGAAAAACACCTTTATTTCTTTTTACTAAACTTTATTATTCAAAATATTGAATATATATATAATTTTAATGTAGTAGGAGCTTGAAAAGAGAACTCACTGCAATGGATCTGTCTTTCAGAAGTAAAGAAAAGTCCTAGTCTCTATCGACCTCTGCAAGGTAATTTATCGATGATTTAGATAAGCAGGCCTTTCTTGACCTCTAAGAGGCAATTTATGAACAGGCTCTGTAAATCTTTGAGAAGCAATTTATTAATGATTTATATGAGCAGGGCCACTCTAGATCTTTGCGAGGTCCTGTTCACCTCAACCATAAATAAAAACTTACAATTCTTACAATAAAAACTTATTAATAATTTACATCAATCATTTTTATCAAGAAACTTTTCATAACACTGAATGTAGAAAAATTTTCTAATTTTTTTAAATGTTTCTGCTTGTTATAAGATTTATATTCATTTTGAATACTTTTAAAATTATATTTTACATAATTATTAAGAAATGCTTTGTTGCAAACAGCATGGAAAAATTTGAACGTATATAAAATATATTATCATATAATTACTATAAAATCTCAATAATTATAATAATTTTAATTAATATGAAACATCAATTTGCTTAATTATTGTCCTACACACACACACACACGAAGGCATAATAATGTATATATTAATAATTGAAAATTATATATTGCGTTTACTTAATTATTATAAAGCATAAAACCATAATAATTACATTATAAATAATTAATAATAATAATTCTAATAATTTTCCTAAGTTGATCAATTTCATTTTAATTTTTAACAGAATTAAACACGTTTTATTGCTAAATTGATTTGTATTTTTAATTTTATGGTTAAATAGGAGTTTCATAAAATTCAATACTTATAATTTTTATGCTCAAGTAAATATTAAAGATTTGAAAAATTTACACATTTTCTGTGTTCTTTGGAATCAGCATTAAAAGGGTAAACTTGGAACTATCGATCCACTGTTAGGAGATTCGAGTCACAATTACAAAAAAGATTTTTATTTTAAAAATAAAGTTGCTTAAAAATCAATTTTTACAATAAATAAATTGTAAAGTCATCGTTTAAGAATTCCAAGTAATCATTCCAAGCCCATTCTTGAACTGGGCACCCCCTTCCTAAAAAGGATTATTGAGCGAAATGTCGTAAAGTGCGCCATATTTTCTTATAAGCTCAGTGTCATAATTGAGATTACGTTCTTGGAAATATAGTTTGGTCATGAAAGATTGTTAATTTAATATAAAAAATAGTAGTTAAATACGACAGTCATTTTGTAATCATAACAGAAAATTTATACTAATCGTACAAGCGGGGTGATGTAAAGTTTAGAGGTCGTAAACCGAGGTCTTGCTGTATTCACTTATACATTCTTACATTAACTAATATTTAATTTTTAAAAAATACTTTAGCATTTATTATTATATATCAAACAGATTGACAATGATGTAAAAAATATATAACTAATTTATCTTACTCCAAATTAGAAAAATAAATCATTTAAGTTAGAATTCAATTGATATGATCACAAAATATGATAGAGAAATAATTATACAGCCTCAAGATGTGAAATTTATTATTATTATTTTTTAAAATATTGCATTAAAATGAATATACAATTTGCGTAAATTAAATTGCTAATCATTAATAAGTCAATCGTTTACTTATTCATGAATAATTTTAGCTATTTTCATCACATTAATCAATATAGAGCAACATTTTCAATCAATTCGAATTTATTTTACTAAAATTAAGGATATTTCAATATTAAATTTCACACATTATCGATTTATATACACGTTAGAACTAGTAACAGCAACTAATAATAAGGTTTAACGTTACAAAATTCTACAAAAATATATACATGTTATTGAAATTCCTAATTATTATCATGGGGTGTTGTCATGTTTCACGTTTCATGGCGAAACATGACAACACCCTTGAAGAAATGCGGAAGAACTGTTGTCCAGGAACAGAAATGACGACAGGAAAGAGGATGCAACAGCCGCTAAACCGAACCTGATTGGACGTTACGGGATCGCATTCTGCATCATGCAAGGTTTACTGGGTAAGATCTTGAGTCTGCACCCTCTCTCGTTAGTTCGAAGCGTGTTAGGTAACTAAGGTATACCATTTTTATCATTTTTTGCCATGTTTTAAAGCAAATTAAACATTAAACATCCATAATATCGAAATTATAATCAATAAATATCTTTCAAATATTTTAAGGAAAACCAGGGGGAAAAAATCTTATTAAAATTGTAAATTTAAGTCGTAGAACGTAATATTCTCACAAGAAATATAAAAATTTTATACTAAAATTATTTTTATATTTAAAAATGAAAAGGAAAAATCTCCAAGTAATGAGATTTAAAAAGTGTTTTACTAATTACATTATTATTATTATTATTAAATGTATTTTTTATAAAATAAAAATAGGATTTTTATTCTTTTATTATTTTTCTTTTTATTTGTTGCGCATTTAACGTACAATGCGGAAACTAGACGAGACAGATATTGAGAATTCACGTTTGTAGCACGAACCAAGATGGACGTTCGTGTCAGGAGCAATCAATTTCAGACTGGACTAGGCCAGTTACATTAGGAAGTGTGGGAGGTGGAAGCTCAGCAGATGAGATCAAATAAATATAATTTAAACACTTTATAAACATCTTTTTTTCTTTTATTTTCTATCTAAAATATTTGTTTTTTTCTATCATTTAAAATGCAATTATCGTAAAGAATGTAAGGAATTATTAAACTGTTCTTCCATTATCTCTATCTACGTTGTTATTTTCATTTTTTAAAAATCTACCAATTATCCATTTTTCAAAATTTCATATGTAAATCTTCAACGGATCGATAGATTTTTTTAAAACAATAATTTTATTCTATACATATTCATACTTTTTTTTAAACTAATATTTTAAAGAAATGATTAATTAGTAGCACTGTGGAATACCTACAAATCTTTAAGGATTCCACTTTTTAAAATTTAAATCGATCAATAAGCGTATTTTGAATTTAATGAATACCTTTTATCCCTTTATTCGACATAATTTAAATTTATTTTTTTTTAATATTTTACAAGCTTACGCGACTTTAAAAAATACGATTATTTAATGCATTACAAATTTATCTCACGTGTCTTACATGCAAAAATTTCCCCTGAAAATTATTTTTTTCCTCTAAATTTTCCTAAGATATTCTGGATTAAATGTATTAGGAAGATAACAATTTATGGTTAAATTTATAAATTTAAAATCCAATTACTTAACTAACTAATGGGATTTCTGTATAAGTATTTTTAAGGGGGTGAAACTGTAGTTTCATCTTCATCATAATTAAACTATTAAATATTTTAATATTTTGTGTAATTAATTTTTTTTAAAATTTCGTTATATTCTTATATTTGATAGGTAAAATTAATTTTAAGCGATTAATTTCGAAAATTAAACTATTATTTAAAAAAAATTATTCTACTAATTAATATCTTGTTAATTTTTAATGAGTGTTATAAAATAAATAAATTTAATTGATCAGTTAATTGTTACTTTTATATCTACTTTAAAAGATCGATCAATTTAAGTTCGAATAATCGCTTTTAGTATACTGTATATCATTGATCCCCCGCCTTACGACGCTCGTTTTAAAATCCCCGCTTTTACGACTGGTATAATCCTTCTATTATGATTGTACGAAATGCTTTAAGTGTCATATTTTTCAGTAGCTACCGTTGAATGTTATTATGTATGTAAAAACTTTTCAAGAGCATAATCTTAGTTTATGACACTGAACTTATAAGAAATATACGGCTCGCTTTACGACGGTTTTCCAGAAACTAAATAAATTGGTCAAGAATGGATCTGATTTTACAACGTTTTATCGTGTTATATGTAATATTTAAAACCGTTTCTAAGATCGTAATTTCAATTTATTATACTGAGCTTATTGAAAATACAACAGCTTGATTTACGATAGTTTTCCATAATTCAATTAAGTCGTAAAATCGGTGATATTTTCCTATTGCAAAGCATATTTTATCATAGAATTTTTAGCATAAAAATGATAATATATTAAAAATAATTTAATAAATATTTAAAAAACATATTAATTAAAAAAATTAAATAATTTTTTAATTGTTAAACATTAATTCTAACATCCTGTAAATTTATCAATTATCTTTCATTATCATCACATTACTTTTATATGAAGCTACTAAACAATATTAGGACAATGATAAAGACACATTATGTTATGAAGATAAAGAGACAGGGTAGCCAAAAAATCAGTTAACCGAGATAATGAAAAGTTAATCGACTCGGTTAATTGACTTTTGGGGCACCATGTAAAATTAATTTATACGTTCTTGAGTATTTTAATTTTAAAAAGTGTTTTTCAATTTAAAATAAGCAATCTTACTCAATAAAAATTAATACAGTAATTAATATTTTTAAAATGAATTGAGGTTTCTATTTTCATTAGTTTTTAATCAGAAAATTAATATATATATTTTTTTAAATAATTATATAATTNTTAGAACTTCCCTCCTTCTATTGTAGATTAGAAATATATAAAAAGGAGTTAAAATTAATATTTATAAAGTAATTAAAATTATATTTTATAGAAATTATACTTACCATATTTTAATTACATTAAAAATTCTGAGTAATTAAAGCGAAGTCTCAATTTTAAAGAAAACTATAATTTAAATATTTAAAATGTAGAAGAGCCTAAAACTTAGTTAGCCATGTTTTTTGTTTCAGAAACATCTGTGATTATGAATAGTAAACTAAGTTTAGAACTTCCCTCCTTCTATTGTAGAGAATTACTGAAATCGTAATACAAAATTAATTTAATTAATTATAAGTTTTAGTTAATGTAGTTAATTAATTGCAATTTAGACTTTATAATTGTTAACAGACTTGTTAGCCGCCTTGTTAACTAATATTCTTTACATGACTTTTGTACAGTACCATTCTGTACAGTACATTGGGTACACAGTACAATACAATTTCGATTTAGCGCAATCACTTTGTCGCCTCTGAACCGGTACTAAATCGAATTTTTTTCATTCTTTCCGTCTTATGGGCACTTATAGGATCTTTTCTCAGACCCATTATGAATTTGGCCTGGCCAAACAGGGATGACCCGATACATCCGAGACAGACCACCCATTCGTAGGGTCCTCAGCTCGAATTAGATCCCGGTTCTACAGAACGAGTCTTATCCCTTATCGCCTCGGCCATCCAGCTGGCATTAAATCGAGATTGGCACTAAACTGAATTAGTTCAGACAATAAGAATTGTATGCAGTAATGAAGGCTACACGCAAATTTCAATTTGGGAGTTTCAAAATTAATTTGCCAATAATAATGTCGTTTACAAAAAATAATCGTAAATTTAGTAATTCACAGATACTGAAGGATGCTCTATTTAAAATACTTATGAAATAACCAATTCGCAAATTATCGATTGACGTTTGGAACTATTTAGGAGTGCGCTATATCGATATTGACTATACTTCTAATTACCAGTTTGATGAATCTGAGATTGCTCCTGTAGAATAAGCCAGTTGACGATTGTGTTGGTTCTCACCATTCAACTTCCAGTCAAGAGCGTCATACTAGTTGATTTCACAAACGATTCAGAATGCAGTACTTCTAATTATCATTCAATATTTTCCTGAAAATGCCTTTTTAAAGATGAAATTATATTTTAAGTTTGAATTAAAATTGTATAAATATATGACTATCGATGTAGTGATTTCTTAAAAAACTGAGCAAAAGCATTCAAAGTATTAAGATTTCACTATATATAATAAGTACATAAAAAATAGCGAGAACCAACAGTGTTCACTATATTAAGTGTTTATTGTATATAACAAGTTATACATTAAATATTTATTAAATATTTTTATAGGAAATATAAAGCAAAATTAAACAAGTAACTTAGTTTTTTAAATATTAAATACTTTTTAACGTATGTAAATATATAAAAATTACTTTAATTTTGTATGCGAATTTTTTGATGTAAAATAAAATATTTTGTTTTATGACCATTTATTTTATGACCTTTATTCATGTTCTTTACTTCGTATTTCACTTTGATTTTATATACTTTTATATGTTTTATTTCCTTTTTTAATTATAAATTTGTCCTATTTATATGCTAATTTTATAACGTAACATAATAAATGGAATATATAAATAAATGTTGACACTAAATCTTTTAAATTATAAAAATCTTATCTGTATAATAATGATTTAGTGTTCATTTTTTAAGATTAAAAAAGTTCAATGTGCATTTTTCGATAATCTAAATTCAAGTTTCTTTAAAAAATAAATATTTGAAACTTTAAATTACCTTTTATAAATTAAATTAATGGGAAAAATATTAAATCGTTAATTATAATTAATATCATTTGATTTATTGGGATAATAAGAAAGTTGTATTTTTAAAATTTTAAACTGAACATTTTATAAAAGTTTATTACTGAATTTTATGGCTTTTAAATATTTTGCGTAATTCATTTGTTTAAAATTTATATAAATCAGTTTTAATATAGTTCGTACGAACGAATCGACTAATGTTGAAAATACTTTTATCGTTCATTCTTGATTGTAATTAAAAAACGATTTACGTTTTGTACTTCATTATTTTGATAAAAATCAATTATTTTGGACTTTAAACTATAATTTATTTTGCTGCAAATCAAAATTCCAATAGGAAAAATTATGATTAGAGTATTATTTAATATTTAGGTTATAAGAAATTTTAAATTCCCTATAAACAGTAAATGCTATCCTAATTTTAATTTATTTAATGTTTATAGGAATTTAAAGCATATTCCCTATAAACCTTATACCCTATAACTATAACACTTCCTATAATCATTAAATTATTACAAGTTATAAGTTGTTAAACTTAAAACGTAATTATTAATTTTTTTATAGGAATCATAACAACACATTTAAATTTTTTAAATTAAAATTTAAAGTAATTTTAATTAATTTAAGTAATTTGAGAGATTTTTAATATATCTTCATTGCATGAGATAATTTTAAGTAATCTGTGATCCACTAATTACTTCATTTAAAAATTTTTAGAATACAAATTCATATTATAGATATTTAATTTTTATTAAAAAATAAACAATAAGAATCATTTACCCAGTGTGGCTTTAACTTGTACAAAACCTTAAACAAGCGTGAATTTGCGCGGCCCTTTTTATATAAATTTATATAATATAAAATCCATGTGAAACGATATTGTAGAAAGTTTAAGATACTACCCATTAAGTCAGATCCTAAACATAGACATATCGACAAGCCTACGTATCTGATGCCCGTAAAATCGCGAGGCCCTTGACAAATATCAATTCGCGAGGCCTTTTTTTTTATATAATGTAAAGTTTGTATCACCACGGTTCCTTATAATGTATGAAGTCTAGGATCTTAGCTACTGATCCAAAATAATGAATCAAGATCAAATATCGATAATCTACGATACATTTGTGGTCATCTGAGGTTCCTAAATGAGCAAGGCCCTAGACTGCCTACGTCTAAAATCGTCAACGCATATGCCAATCAAAGAAATCGATAGATCCGGGCAAAACCCAATCCAGGAACTTCAATACAAAGATATATTTAGAGACTATCCTATAGATTAACATTACAGAATATCGATTTTAGCAAAGAAAAGCATTGATTTTGAGGTTATTTAAATAATATAAATAAATAAAAGTCAAACATAATTTTAAAATTATTAAGTTTTTTTTAGAATTTAAATATTTTAAGATGTGGGCTGAAAAAAAATGAAATTGAATTCCATTTCCATTAATGTTAATTATTAACGTCTGATGTAATCCGTAAATTCAGGTTTGTATAAAATTTAAATTTCTATAATTTATATTTTTATCATATCAAATAATTATAATAATGAGAAATAATTAACATTTAAACATTAATTATATTTAAAACTAAATTAAATGAAAAATATTTCAATAAATATTCACGTTTTCTCAAATATTTTAAGTACAAGTCGTGTTGCCTTATTTAAACTAACAATTTTTATAATATATTACTGAAGTAGATCTCCCTTTTACGATTTAATTGGTCGGAAAACCGTCGTAAAACGAGTGTTATTTCCCAAAAGACCAAAGTTATAAATTGTGATTACGTCTTTGAAGACACGGTTTTAATTAAAATAATACCACATACCACATCTACGTAACCAACAAAAATATGACACTTTAAATCGGAATTTCATAATTATATGAAAAAAAAATCATAAATGGTAATGTGAGGACCTATTATATTTCACCATTAAACTTTTTAACCATTAGAAAATAATATACTTCCTGTTTTCTGTTGCCTGTGAATTTGACGAATATATAAAAAATTCTGGTAATGAAAGAATTAAAATGTCCAGAAGTATTTATTATACAGTATATATTGGAGTTCTTATTAACAGAGCACTTTGAGGTCCTGGCCTAATTCCTTCAGAAGTATTACATAGCATTAGAACAAAATATTAGTAATAGTTCCGACCATAGCCGGGTATGTCCAAGCCTTAATGCAGTTCTATTGATCAAACTTAGTAAATTAAAATTTTATCATATAAATAAGATTTATGGTGTAATAAGTTCTTAGTGCCTAACTTATTGATCAAATACATCAATAAGAACATCATTTAAAATGGTTTGATCAAAATATTGATCTTACTTTATTAGGATGATCAAAGTTTAATCATCCTGAAATCAGAATAATATTGAATTTCAGAAACATTCTGAAAATTATAATTTAAAATGCCTTTACAGTATTTTAATATCAACAATTTCCTAAATTTTAGAATTAATTATATATTTTTAATGGTATAAAATTGAAAATTTCTTTCAGCAATTAATTTCAATAACAAATTAAACTTGAATAAATGTTATGAAAATACTAAATTAAATGCAGCACGAACCAAGATGGACGTTCGTGTCAGGAGCAATCAATTTCAGACTGGACTAGGCCAGTTACATTAGGAAGTGTGGGAGGTGGAAGCTCAGCAGATGAGATCAAATAAATATAATTTAAACACTTTATAAACATCTTTTTTTCTTTTATTTTCTATCTAAAATATAAATATAAATTTAATTTTTAAAATAAACTTAATTAAAGTGGTTCTATGAAAAGTACTTGATTTATTGGGAAATTTACATTTTAAATACCAAAAGTAACTGTCATAAGAAGCGTTAAATTTATCATTTTATCGTGTCTAATCAGAGTAAAGATAACTGTCATAAAATTCGATCGAAGCAAAATTTTTACCACTATATAGTTTGTGAAATTAAGTAATAATCCAATAATCTTTGTAATTTCATTGCAATGATATAAAATTGCAGAAGTTTTTAAAAATATCAATACATTATCAAGAGAGGAGGACAGAGAGAAACAAAAAAGATGTAGGATCTATAATTCACAGGATTTACGAAAGTATAGAGAAGATCCTTAATTATTAATATATTCAGATTTATAGATAATGTTTGATATGTTGAATATTTATTGCCAAATTTTCCCTATTGCTAACAATCATATAAAAATTTTATTGCTTCTCAATCATACTTTGATTCAGAGAATACTAAATATAATTATCCTTCTGGAATTGTCTAGAAAATTTAATTTGCTGATTTCTCACGCTAATTATTCATTCACTCATTGTCCATGTCTGAATTTGAAGCTGATATAAGAGACCCGATGCATCTTATATATTATAACGATGCTTTAAGTTGAATTTCATATGATCCTAAACTTTATGAATTCGTCCCTAATCCGAGTAAACAAAATTCCAACGAAAATCGAGCCAGAATCTTCTACCAGAAGTATAGTATTCTACAACTGCAGCTGGCCATACAGCTTTCAATGTCCAGTGACTCGTGTTAAAGCAGTCACTCACTCACTATAGCCTAGGAGTGGGGGGAATGTGATTCCAGGAGATAATTGAACCACATTCTCTCCCAAACATATTCCACAAAGAAATAAAGATTTAATGAAATATTTGAAAGTTATGCAAGCGAAATTCTTAAAAGATTTTGTGAAGAAGTCGATATCGAGTATCGTGTTAAATTTCAATACGGAAGTGAGCTACCAAATGCCACGATCTCTTTGTAATGGATAATGACAAAAGCAATCTATTTAATGGAAATTACATTGAAATTTCCTGAAAACTCGGTAGACAAAGAAGGATCTTTGTCAAACAGATCTTAATCTTGTCTTTTATTGATTCGTTTCGTTTCTAACCATTTAAATATTTTCAAATCTAATTTTAAGTTATAAATATTACTTAGTTATTTCGTTCAAATTGGAATGAAAAACCCAAATAATATTTGAAATAAATAACAAAATAAAAATAATAGTTTTCTTTTTTGCTTTTTGTTTGAAGAATATTAAATCCAAATAGGTGGAAAATTCTTTGTAAAATTATTTCAAATACTTCATATGTATTGTTTCGTTTAATTAGCACACGATAGACTACCGTATTAAAATTGATTTCTGTAAATAATCCTGAATTAAATATTCTATAAATTTACCCCAAAAATATTTAAATTCTTCGTATTAAAGAACATTTTTGATAATAAAACAAAATATATTTATTTCTATTGAATTATCAAAAACTATTCATCCTGTTTTTAATCAAAAAAACAAATGTCCTAATCAATAAATTCTCAAAAATATATTAGTATAACTGTTGAAGTCAAAAAGCTCTCTAATAAATCATATTCTGTCCTTTTATTCTATGATTAATTTCCATAAAAACATAGTTATTTTTCAATGAAGATGTATGAAAATCTTCCACAAAATTTTAAGTAAATACTAGAAAAGCATGATATCAGACAGATACATGCATTAGATCCTAAAATATGTGATCTCAAGCGTGTATCTAGAGTGACCAAAAATTATTTAACCGACATACGTTTCACAATAAATCGAATGAAACGACTGAGTCAGCATAATAAAATATAAATCTCGGTTTCCAGTGTATTAAAACTAATAACGATTCAAAATAAGTTCCTGTAAGTGACATTATTAATTATCAATTTATGCAAATGAAGTCATTTCATTCGTACATAATATTACCTACTCCAGTTTTATATATTTTATTGTAATTAAATATAACTCGAAGCTACATGATACCAATTACTACATAACTACTTCATATTCTCTATCGTGTGATGTAGTCGTTAAAGCATGAATCAATGGAACATTGGAGAATATTCCATTAAAAAAAAGCGGAAAAAATGATAAAATTTAATAATAATGAGAAATTAATCAAGATAAACTATTAACTAATTCAAAAAGTTTATGATAATTACTTATAAATTAAATTATATATTTTTTTCTTCATAAACTAATTGCTATGAAATAAAATAAAAATGGAAACAGTTAATTTCATTTCTACTTCAGCAAAGTCATTTTGTATGCAACTATTAAAAATGCTTTGATCCTGACGGTTGCCATTGAAACAAATTATATTTGAAAGAAGACTGCTTTCACTATTATTCAATTTTGTGTGGTATCTAGAAATGTGCTTTGTTGTTCCGATCACAAAAAATTGTATAGAACCTCTTTAGAAAGCTTCTGACATCTTGACATTTCACAAGCCATTAATGTCCATTGCATCGCATTACAAAATCTTCAAACATGATTACAGCTATGATACATTATATTTTAAGTGGATAAAAATAATATTTTTAGAAAATTCTAAGCATATCTAATTGTATAAATTGAATTTTTTTAAATAGAAAATGCTCTTAGTGTAAAAAAGTTCTTCAGATATCTCACATGCTATTGATGTCCATTGCAAATCTTCAGTTACAACTAGAATCGTGATGTCAATACAGTATGACAATAATATATTGAATAATATATTTTAAGTGAATAAAAACAAAATATATAGAAGAAGTACAAGTATATTTAATCGTATAAATTGAGTTTTTTTCTTCTTAATACATAGTTTTTCTAGAAACCTTCAAGATGTTTCACAATCCATTCAAGTCCATTGCAATGCAAAATTTTCAAGCATAACTAAACTATGATTTCAATAGAGTATGATAACATATATCTTACGTAACATATTTTAAGTGCATAAAATAATGTTTTGTATAGAAGTAGCCTACATCAAATCATGTACTGTATTTTTTAAAAATCAATAACATTTTTATACATTAAAATTAGAAATTAAGTTCATTCCAAGATGATGAAAAGTTGGAAATTTTATTGAAATGGATTTCTAAAGAGAAATATTTAAGGAGGTTATTAATGTAATGAGAGATTTCTATCAAATAATGATTTGATGAATGAATTCAGTCTTATTATCTGTGAGAAATTTTACTGCTGGACGACGGAACTTAAATGGAATTTAGCAAATGCTAATCTAAGAATCTCTTTTTCCTTTTTATTTTCCAAATGAGAACGTATATTACTAATAGCTTTAGAAGAATTTCTAACATTTTAGAGTTTAATGCACGGTTTTTTCCTGTTCCTCAAGTAAATTCTAGACTATTTGAGGTATAAAAATAGCATCAAAATGGACTTCTAACTAAGAAAATAATGACCTTTCTTGTAAAACTAAAATATATTTTAACTTTTAAGCATGTTTAAAGTGTATTAAACATTAACTGATTCTTCTGATACGTTACTGTCGATTAATTAATTGATTAATGGATGATTAATTGATTAATAATGCAAAATTTGTTTGAAAATTATAAGAGAGAATTATGTAAATATATAGTAAACTATTCATAACGAACTCGATTAATTGATATCTATAGAAAATATGGATCTATATAATGCAAACGACTAACGAAACAATTTATTTTCACACTGTATTTCATCTGTACTTATGAAAATGTTAGATCGATCCAAGATACTGCATTACGGAAATGTTCGATCTTCCAGAAGTTTTTAATCCAGAGAGATTACAGTGAAAATTTTAAGTAATTTCTAAAAGTATGTTTTTTTTTCTTGTTTTATAATGCATTTATTAATTATATTAACACAAAAAGTATAAAATAGAAAAAAGTTAGGCTGCTATATTTAGGAGAGACTTTTCAGGATAATATTTATATATAAATACTTCACTTTTAACCTTGATTTTTTTAAATATTTGTTTAAAACACTTAAAACGAAAATTTTTAAATATAAGTATAAAACAAGAAAATTGTTTTATACATATATTTAACATACGTATTAAAAACAGGATAAAATAAAAAATGCCATATTCACGAGAGAATTTTTTTCAGACATTTATATACAGATATTAAAGTTAAAGAGAAATATTTTCTTTTAAAACAAGTAAAATAGCAATTTTAAAAAATCCTTTTCTGTTATTTTTCTTGTTTTATACGAAAAATGTACATCAAAAAATAAAATAAAATATTTAAAAAATATTTAAAAAATACTATATGTACAGAATCTTTAAGTGTAAAAATATCTCATTGTTTCAAAAATATTTTATAATAATTAAAATCGCAGTTTGTCTTATTAAATTTTATATTTTTAATTTCTCTAAATTTATTGTTATTTATTACTTATTGCTTTATAACGTTTTAGTGGAATTTATTATTATTGTTTTAGGCTATATGGGGAGGTCTTACTTGTATTATGAAAATAAATGAAAAAAAAATTAATAAATATTTAAAATTTTTTCATCTACTTTTATTTGTATAAAAATAATTAAAATATTTAAAAAAAATAGTGACTTTTTAGGATATCCGTATACAAATAACCTCGTTTTATCATTAAATATTTAAAATTTTATTTAAAACAATTAAAATAACCATTTTCTTTAATTTCCAATAAAAATTTTAAGAATACAGCGTATTAAATTCGTTCAATAAAGAATGATTTGTCTAGAAAGCAATCCAAGTACTTGCTTTTCTTAAGAAGTAACATCCGACAATCATCATTATATCAATAATTCAAAGAGGCACAGCAACATGAAATTCGTTTCTAGTCAGAAAGAAGACTTTTACATTAATGATATCCTCTTTCTATAATTCTTGACACTTAGCTAAATAACTTATGCGATTAATTTATCTTCATGCAACACCGAAGTGTTAAGATAAACAGCGATGGGACATTCGAAGCTTTTTATATAATAAATATGAATCAATTTGTATATATATTAATGTTTTGATTTATAAATCACAGTAAATAATTATATTATATATATGATTCTGAGAAAAAAACAAGAAAATAAGGCTTATATGACTATTATATGAGTATATGGAAGTATTATTGAAAATAAGTAAGTTATAAATAGTAAATATATAAAATACAACTATGCAAATTTGTTTAAATAACGATAAAACGGAAGAAAAACTGATAAAAAATAAGGCAGAAAGCTTTAAAAAAAATCTAGAAAATGTTCTATACATTGAGAGAAATCTATCAAATTATACCAATTTGATTAGAATGGCTACAAAATCACATAAAACTAATTTCAAAAGCCTTATACATCGATGCACTCACCTAGATTAAATCTTTAAGTAGTGAAAGACTCGATATTCTTCCATTGTACATCAATATAATTCTCGTTTCCACTCGAAATCAATTTTTATAAAGACAAAATCTTACCTTTACTCTACTCCTCCCTTCATGTTCTTCTTTTACTAATTGTGTTCAAATCATGAATTAAATAATATTTACCTGTATATATATATATATATTAATTTATTTATATATAAATATGAAGTAAAGAAAAAAGGATATGGCCACTCGATAATGAATTTGGTACATCTCCTGACGATATTCTTATCACTCAGAAGAAATAATGACGAAGGCCCTTCGCCTCTTTTAAGTTGTTGTCCTCTCTTTCTTGCCATTTCTGAATGAAATATTTCTCTTTTTCTTAAACTGCCATAATCACTGAAAATGCCAGCTTCACCCAATCCTGCTGCTTCGGCATTTAAAGCTGTCAATCTATATTAAAAAAAGCAAAAAAAAATGCAAAGAATTTGTAAGTATCTTATATTAAATTATTATAAAAATCATTGCAAATAGAAATTAATATGAAAATATTAATACTAATAGATAATAAGAATCGTGCAATTGGACGTTTTTTACGAAATCGTGACTTAACAGAGGATTCCTATCACAGGAGGAACAGGAAGCCATTTGGTTCGGTCTTTACATTTACGAAAACATCTTAAGAAAAATGATAGGAATCTTTCAACTTCTAAGAGATTAACGGCCTGGTGGACGGGCGGTTAATGTGTCAGCCTCCTGCTCTGGAGGACCCAGGAATAAATCCGGATGGGTCAAAACCTCCCAGAAAATTGTCGAAGATACTCTATTCCGAATATACCAGCCCCATCTCTCGCCACCTGGCCAAATCTACAACGGGCTTAATAAAAAGCCCTCTTAATACTTACAGAATAGAAAGCATAAAAAAAGAACGTTTGATAGGTCCTGATTAAAATATTTATATTTCTCAATACAGCAAAGTTGAGACATAAATTGCATACATAGTAACTTTTGTGAATTCTTATGTTTTATTCGATTAATACATAAATTTAATACTAAAAATCTGTGGAAGAAGCATTTATAACAATAACGATGCGTAAATATACTGCTTTTAATTTCAAAATAACTATTTGATCACGTGATAATATATAGTCTTCATTATTATGCTTACGAACTTTCTTTAATTCGTAAGCAAGAATTAAAAGAAACACTTAAAAACACTAAGATGAAAAATAGACATTGCGTTGGTTCCGGTAATTATGTGAAATTGAAATAAAGTTTTTATTTTTAAATTTAAAAATGTATTTTTAATTTTTTTAATGAAAGTGGCCGAATTAAGAAAATTATTTGATAAAATATGAAATCTACAACGAATTCGTTCAACAGAAGACGTTCCTATACCATTTGTATGCTAATAATACATTAATTGAATAGACAATAAAATGTTCTACGTTGATGTAAATTCGTGGTACCAAAGTGACCTTGACCTTTCATTAAAAGCTGCTAAGAGACATTTGACTCCATAAGGGAAAGGATATTTGAATATGCCATAATGGAATTGTTTTAAAGAACATTTAAACATTTTAAATATGCCTAAGCAACTTTTAAAGAAAGGTCAAGGTCACTCTAGTACGGTGAAACCTGTCTAAAATCTGTCTAAAACGAAGCCTCAATAAAACAAAAACCTGCCTGAACGGAAAAACTTCCAGAACGCAGCAATTTTTTATGTTAAATTTTACTATAAGCCGAAAATCGGAAGAGGTTCTTGGGCAAGAAAAACAATTTAACTTGAATAAAGCAAAAAATTTAGATTCTACTTGTAGACAAATAGAATTGCTTCCAGGTAGAACAGGTCATCACGTGTCGAGTATATATATATATATTAATTTATTTATATATAAATACTTCACTTTTAACCTTGATTTTTTTAAATATTTGTTTAAAACACTTAAAACGAAAATTTTTAAATATAAGTATAAAACAAGAAAATTGTTTTATACATATATTTAACATACGTATTAAAAACAGGATAAAATAAAAAATGCCATATTCACGAGAGAATTTTTTTCAGACATTTATATACAGATATTAAAGTTAAAGAGAAATATTTAAGGAGGTTATTAATGTAATGAGAGATTTCTATCAAATAATGATTTGATGAATGAATTCAGTCTTATTATCTGTGAGAAATTTTACTGCTGGACGACGGAACTTAAATGGAATTTAGCAAATGCTAATCTAAGAATCTCTTTTTCCTTTTTATTTTCCAAATGAGAACGTATATTACTAATAGCTTTAGAAGAATTTCTAACATTTTAGAGTTTAATGCACGGTTTTTTCCTGTTCCTCAAGTAAATTCTAGACTATTTGAGGTATAAAAATAGCATCAAAATGGACTTCTAACTAAGAAAATAATGACCTTTCTTGTAAAACTAAAATATATTTTAACTTTTAAGCATGTTTAAAGTGTATTAAACATTAACTGATTCTTCTGATACGTTACTGTCGATTAATTAATTGATTAATGGATGATTAATTGATTAATAATGCAAAATTTGTTTGAAAATTATAAGAGAGAATTATGTAAATATATAGTAAACTATTCACAACGAACTCGATTAATTGATATCTATAGAAAATATGGATCTATATAATGCAAACGACTAACGAAACAATTTATTTTCACACTGTATTTCATCTGTACTTATGAAAATGTTAGATCGATCCAAGATACTGCATTACGGAAATGTTCGATCTTCCAGAAGTTTTTAATCCAGAGAGATTACAGTGAAAATTTTAAGTAATTTCTAAAAGTATGTTTTTTTTTCTTGTTTTATAATGCATTTATTAATTATATTAACACAAAAAGTATAAAATAGAAAAAAGTTAGGCTGCTATATTTAGGAGAGACTTCTCAGGATAATATTTATATATAAATACTTCACTTTTAACCTTGATTTTTTTAAATATTTTTTAAAACACTTAAAACGAAAATTTTTAAATATAAGTATAAAACAAGAAAATTGTTTTATACATATATTTAACATACGTATTAAAAACAGGATAAAATAAAAAATGCTATATTCACGAGAGAATTTTTTTCAGACATTTATATACAGATATTAAAGTTAAAGAGAAATATTTTCTTTTAAAACAAGTAAAATAGCAATTTTAAAAAATCCTTTTCTGTTATTTTTCTTGTTTTATACGAAAAATGTACATCAAAAAATAAAATAAAATATTTAAAAAATATTTAAAAAATACTATATGTACAGAATCTTTAAGTGTAAAAATATCTCATTGTTTCAAAAATATTTTATAATAATTAAAATCGCAGTTTGTCTTATTAAATTTTATATTTTTAATTTCTCTAAATTTATTGTTATTTATTACTTATTGCTTTATAACGTTTTAGTGGAATTTATTATTATTGTTTTAGGCTATATGGGGAGGTCTTACTTGTATTATGCAAATAAATGAAAAAAAAATTAATAAATATTTAAAATTTTTTCATCTACTTTTATTTGTATAAAAATAATTAAAATATTTAAAAAAAATAGTGACTTTTTAGGATATCCGTATACAAATAACCTCGTTTTATCATTAAATATTTAAAATTTTATTTAAAACAATTAAAATAACCATTTTCTTTAATTTCCAATAAAAATTTTAAGAATACAGCGTATTAAATTCGTTCAATAAAGAATGATTTGTCTAGAAAGCAATCCAAGTACTTGCTTTTCTTAAGAAGTAACATCCGACAATCATCATTATATCAATAATTCAAAGAGGCACAGCAACATGAAATTCGTTTCTAGTCAGAAAGAAGACTTTTACATTAATGATATCCTCTTTCTATAATTCTTGACACTTAGCTAAATAACTTATGCGATTAATTTATCTTCATGCAACACCGAAGTGTTAAGATAAACAGCGATGGGACATTCGAAGCTTTTTATATAATAAATATGAATCAATTTGTATATATATTAATGTTTTGATTTATAAATCACAGTAAATAATTATATTATATATATGATTCTGAGAAAAAAACAAGAAAATAAGGCTTATATGACTATTATATGAGTATATGGAAGTATTATTGAAAATAAGTAAGTTATAAATAGTAAATATATAAAATACAACTATGCAAATTTGTTTAAATAACGATAAAACGGAAGAAAAACTGATAAAAAATAAGGCAGAAAGCTTTAAAAAAAATCTAGAAAATGTTCTATACATTGAGAGAAATCTATCAAATTATACCAATTTGATTAGAATGGCTACAAAATCACATAAAACTAATTTCAAAAGCCTTATACATCGATGCACTCACCTAGATTAAATCTTTAAGTAGTGAAAGACTCGATATTCTTCCATTGTACATCAATATAATTCTCGTTTCCACTCGAAATCAATTTTTATAAAGACAAATCTTACCTTTACTCTACTCCTCCCTTCATGTTCTTCTTTTACTAATTGTGTTCAAATCATGAATTAAATAATATTTACCTGTATATATATATATATATTAATTTATTTATATATAAATATGAAGTAAAGAAAAAAGGATATGGCCACTCGATAATGAATTTGGTACATCTCCTGACGATATTCTTATCACTCAGAAGAAATAATGACGAAGGCCCTTCGCCTCTTTTAAGTTGTTGTCCTCTCTTTCTTGCCATTTCTGAATGAAATATTTCTCTTTTTCTTAAACTGCCATAATCACTGAAAATGCCAGCTTCACCCAATCCTGCTGCTTCGGCATTTAAAGCTGTCAATCTATATTAAAAAAAGCAAAAAAAAATGCAAAGAATTTGTAAGTATCTTATATTAAATTATTATAAAAATCATTGCAAATAGAAATTAATATGAAAATATTAATACTAATAGATAATAAGAATCGTGCAATTGGACGTTTTTTACGAAATCGTGACTTAACAGAGGATTCCTATCACAGGAGGAACAGGAAGCCATTTGGTTCGGTCTTTACATTTACGAAAACATCTTAAGAAAAATGATAGGAATCTTTCAACTTCTAAGAGATTAACGGCCTGGTGGACGGGCGGTTAATGTGTCAGCCTCCTGCTCTGGAGGACCCAGGAATAAATCCGGATGGGTCAAAACCTCCCAGAAAATTGTCGAAGATACTCTATTCCGAATATACCAGCCCCATCTCTCGCCACCTGGCCAAATCTACAACGGGCTTAATAAAAAGCCCTCTTAATACTTACAGAATAGAAAGCATAAAAAAAGAACGTTTGATAGGTCCTGATTAAAATATTTATATTTCTCAATACAGCAAAGTTGAGACATAAATTGCATACATAGTAACTTTTGTGAATTCTTATGTTTTATTCGATTAATACATAAATTTAATACTAAAAATCTGTGGAAGAAGCATTTATAACAATAACGATGCGTAAATATACTGCTTTTAATTTCAAAATAACTATTTGATCACGTGATAATATATAGTCTTCATTATTATGCTTACGAACTTTCTTTAATTCGTAAGCAAGAATTAAAAGAAACACTTAAAAACACTAAGATGAAAAATAGACATTGCGTTGGTTCCGGTAATTATGTGAAATTGAAATAAAGTTTTTATTTTTAAATTTAAAAATGTATTTTTAATTTTTTTAATGAAAGTGGCCGAATGAAGAAAATTATTTGATAAAATATGAAATCTACAACGAGTTCGTTCAACAGAAGACGTTCCTATACCATTTGTATGCTAATAATAATTGAATAGACAATAAAATGTTCTACGTTGATGTAAATTGGTGGTTCCAAAGTGACCTTGACCTTTCATTAAAAGCTTCTAAGAGACATTTGACTCCATAAGGGAAAGGATATTTGAATATGCCATAATGGGATTGTTTTAAAGAACATTTAAACATTTTAAATACGCCTAAGCAACTTTTAAAAAAAGGTCAAGGTCACTCTAGTACGGTAAAATCTGTCTAAAACGAATCCTCAATAAAACGGAAACCTGCCTGAACGGAAAAACTTCCAGAACGCAGCAATTTTTTATGTTAAATTTTACTATAAGCCGAAAATCGGAAGAGGTTCTTGGGCAAGAAAAACAATTTAACTTGAATAAAGCAAAAAATTTAGATTCTACTTGTAGACAAATAGAATTGCTTCCAGGTAGAACAGGTCATCACGTGTCGAGGACATGACTTTGTTGCGATTAGTCTTTGTAGGAATTAAACAAGGGCATATTTTAAGAATTGGAAACTTTTAAGATTCGAATGAGTTCTCCAGAGTTTCCGAGAACCGAGTTCTCGAGAATAAGTAAACGTATGTAATTCGTTAAAAACTCTGAAAATAATGTAAACACAGTGCTACCATTTTTCCTTGTACGATACTCGAATTTGCTTTCATGCTATCTTTTGAACTAATTTATGGATATCACCCGAAAACTTTCAATATTCGAATACCTAACAATTGATCAAGCGCACAACGATACTTATTACAATCAAATGGTTCTCAATTCTTGCATTCGAATACTTTTATTTTTAGTTGAATCACTTTAGATTAATTTTGTAATGTAGTAATAAAGTGTTTTTACGTCCATTCTAAATGGAGGTAACTGTGTAACGCTTATTTGATAGAATTAAAAGATTTAAAAAAGGGAGAAATAATACTAAACCTGTTCAAAACTAAAATAAAATTTGTATCGACGAATTCTGGCTTACACAGGTGTTATTGTATTTTTAATATACAGTGGTACCTCAGGATACGAAATTAATCCGTTCCGAAACTGAGATCGTATCATGAAAATGTCGTAAGGTGGATCATCTTTTCCCATACGATTACATGTAAAACCAAATAATTCGTTCCAACGCGAAAAACATACTCAAATTAAAGCCAAGTAATATATTTAAAAAAATAACTGTAGTAAGAAAAACAAATGAAAAATGCGAACTAATGTAACGTCGTATGGTGAGTTTTTGTTCGTATCGTGGAGCAAAAATATGTTCGAATTTCATGTCGTATCCTGAAAATTTCGTATGCTGGGGCGTTCGTAACCTGAGGTACCACTGTAATTGTAATATGGTTTTGTTAATTATAGAAATGTGCAATACGATTTTTACTTTTAGATAATGATCTTTTTCATTTTTTAAGAGAAAATTATCCAAATAAAGAAACTTTTTTTTTTGATAAAATACGAAATTTACGAATATTAATTGATTAATAAGGGACTTTTTTTTATCATTTACATGTTAAGTACAATTTACATGTCGAGTAGACAATAAAATGTCCGTCGTTGATGATGTTGTTGGTTCCTAAGAGACGTTCGACTCCATAATGGATAGAATATTTGAAGACTTTATAATGAAAACTTCATCCACAACGGAATCATTTCAAGAACATTTTAAATACTTTACATGCGGCTGGAAACCTCTAAAGAAAGTTCAGGTTAACCTTGACCTTTCTTTAGAGGCTTCCAGCCAGTGTTTTAATGTATTTTTAGTATTGGTTTTGACAATTACTTGGATGTAAAATATAGGTTTTTATTATTATTTTAGCATTGTCTTTATTAATTTTCAAATTAGAATTCCTATGGAAAAATGCTACCAAAATTAACAATTGAAAATTATTCTATTAAAAATTGGATACTTATTATATTAGAAAATTTAAAGATAAATAATTCTAAAATATATTTAAACCAATTTAAAAATGCGTACAGAATTAAACAAGGATAAATTTAACAAGTGCTAAGATTTAAACATTGAGATTCCTAGTAATATGCAAAATATAAAGACCGAATATATCTTTTATATATGCGGTCATTAATCATATAATACACAAAGTTTGGTTTCACAGTAGTCTCTAATGTGAGTCTGTTACGACCCTCCTGAGATCACGAACCCCCTAAGATTACGAGCCAATTGGCAAGTATCCCACTCTCCCTCCTGTGGATAGCCGTACTTTCAAGCCTTTAATGATTAACCATTTTAAATTTCGAATTATATTCAATGAGAATTTGATATTCTAATTACTTCAAAAATGACATTACAAGTATCTCCTTATCGATTATCTTCTTTTAGCACGTTTCCTATCGAAAGAAGAAATAAATTTTATTTAAAAGTATAATTATTCGGACATCTAACGACTGTAATTGGCAAAGAAAACAAAATATTCAATTATTAAAGCTCATATTGAAATCTGCATTTGGTAACGACATGAAAGTTTTAATGAACATCCACTTGCATGGCACTTGTATACAATTTAATCAACACAATACATGTTTAGATTAAGATAAGTGCACTATAATTTAGTTAATCTGAAAATAAACACTACACAATCATTCGTCAATATAGCATATCCACAAGAGAAATTTCACGGGAAGTTGAGACAAAAGTTTCACATACAACTCACATAGGGGATTTTTAGTAGACAAATTAGTGGAGGCTCTGTCATGGTTTGGGGAGCATTCTGTTATGATATTAAACTCGTTTTTGCTAAATTTAGCATAAAACTAAAATCTAAAAATTATCAGGTATTATAGGAAAAATATTTTCTCCCATTTAGATCATATTTTAGAGGAAGAAAATAGTACTACCAACAAGACAATGCCGCTTGCCATAACTCAAAGACAGCTCAAGACTGACTTAAAACAAAAAAAAATGAATATTTTACCTTGGTCATTAAGAAATCGTGATTTAAATCGCATTGAAAACATTTTGGGGTCTTAAGTCAGAAAGCATACGCAAATAACTGCCAATTTTCAAGTGTTCAAGAACTTGAATGTGAAATTATGCGCCAATGATAACGACATGAATATTGTCAATTATCTACCGAAAAAATTGGTAGAATCAATGTCGAACAGACCATTTGAAGTGGTACGAAGAAATAGAGTAATAATCAACTATTAATCAACAAAAAAATTACTTCTCAACCATCGTTTTCATGGTGGTCTTATAATTTATTAACAATGAAAATATGACTTTTGTAAAACTAATAACTAAATTGTGTTAGGAATGTTGAACTAATTGTTCAAAAAGTGATTATTTATTGTATTTTTTTGTTGAGAATAATAAGTGACCATTAAACATTGTTAGTTTTGAGAAACCTAAAAACGTGATAGTCTTATAATTTCCTAATAGTCTGTCCATAGCATTAGATATGTTAAATATGCTCATCAAGAATAAGATGAAAACCTTCAAATGTACATTCGATTAAATAGTGATCACAAAATAAATCCGCAAGAGACTTTTCATACATAAACATATGGTTCACCTTATTTTACACTCACTTATAAATCTCAGAATGTGATTTGTGAGTGTTTAATAAGGTAAACTGCATGTCTATGGAACTCGTGAAATACCATGTAAGTGAGGAAAAGGCTCCGTTTCAAATTACCCAAGTAAAGTTATAAAAAGATACACTTACATATATATAAGAAAACAACAGACTTCATGTCAAGTTTGTGTTAAGTACAGTACTAAAGACGTATCTTCATTATCAAAACGCATATTGAAATCTGCATTCAACATGAAAATTTTAATGATCAAACATGTGGCATTTACAATTATAAACGACTTATCTTAATCCAAGCATGCGTTATATTGATTAAGCTTAGTCCTATGCTAAGTTACTGAAAAATCAACACCGTACAGTTATTCAAAAGCATAGAAGCTATTTGAATTTCATACAAATTTCATTGAATGGGTGAGGAATGAGAAAGAAGATACGTTTCGAACGACTTACGAAAAGTCATAGAAGGATATACATATGGTACTGTACATACACCAAAAAAAAAACAACAAACATCATATCAAACCGTGTTCAGAGAACTAGGAAACGTGTGTCACTCACTGTTGAAATAAGATGAAAAACTACGAGTATTTTTAAATATAACACTTTTACATTATATATATATATATATATATATGATACAATTATAGAAATAAGACTAACAACCATAGTTTTTGTATTAATTTAAAAATTATTGTTAAATGTAAGGGCCTCTCAGAGGCCAATAAAAGCCTTTTTATACTATAATGATGATAATGATCATAGTATAAAAAGGCTTTTATTGGCCTCCTCTAACTGGAACAGACAAAGGAGGATTCAATTGGAATCATAAAAAAAACAAATAAAAATTAAAGAAAAATTAAACTACTGAAAAATTTACATTGCACATAATATTGCTAATTCAAGTGTCGCGACATAAGACAATTTCTTCTTTAGAATGACAATTTCCTTCCTAATTCTAGCATTAGATTCAATTGGGTTCAATCGGTTTAAGACCGGACCTGTTGATGCTTGGATAAGAAATAGTTTTTTTGTTTTAAGTATTAATTCCTAATCTTATAATGTTTACAGCAGCTGGCGATTGTAATTCCATTAGCAGAAAACAAGAGATCATTGCATGAGATATATTCAAGTCACGGTCACGCGCTATTGAACTTTCTCCATCACTCGATATTACAAACATCAATTTTACTTTGATATCATCATCCAACAAACATTAGTTAATATCATACAGATTAAGCTCACAGTTCGTTTTACATTTATTTATTAAATTCAGCAAAACATCAATTCTGGATAGAGACAAAACACGAAAGTTAAAACGGAATATGCGAGATATTAACACAACTTCCCTGTGTTTCTGTAACTAAAGAATTATATTCTTAATAAGAAATTAATTTATGAAAACGTCCCATATTATTGATTATTTTTAAAAATAGTGCCATAAAAATTCAAAAAATCCCCCCAAAAACACAATGTTAGCAACAGTTATCGGTTAATTTTTAAGAAAAGCAAACTAGACACACCCAACGATCTCGTGAGTATTGCAACTAAGTAATTACGAGTCCTTCGATGATAATTTCATTATTCCAATATCCATTTGTTAATGATTCTACTACTGCATTTTTTACGATTCGTATGAATGATAATTTCTACCGGAAAAAATAATAAATTCTTTTTATTAATTACAAATTTCGGGAAAGGTATTTAAATAAATAAAGCTATTATTTTTAAATATTAAATGAAATTGCAAAGCGTAAAAGAAGAAGAAAAGGACATATCGATTTTTATTTGGAAGGCGGCTGGTACCAATCTTGTCATCATGGTATTCGAGAGAGGAGACCAGATGTGTTTGATGAACAAGATTCTATTTTGACGCTTTAGTGACGACTTAATTTGAGCGAATTTCAATAAAAATGCTTGAAAATCACATTCAATTTCGATAATACCAATAACATAAAGCGACGAGAAAATAGGAAGGTTGATGGTATTATACGTTTACTTTATATGTAGAAACTTCTCAATCGATGGATCGCGATCTCCGAATTGCTCGTAAATTATGTTAAAATATTATAATGCTTAGAAAATATTGTTTTAAAGAAATTAAATATTAATTTGTATTAATTTTAAATTTGTTTTAGATAATTCAGTTAATATTTTGCATGTAGATAACAATTTAGGAGCATTATTAAGCGAGTTTTATGCTCAGAATATTACAAAAATATATATTTTTCTAGAAAATAAAAGTGGTATTAATTTACACGTAAAGCAACATATTTATTCATATAAATTTTAAAATTTCGTTTTTCTTTATTGTTGATCTAGATTTTTGCAATATAGAAACAGTCAAACAAACAATAAATGTACAGTAACGTGAACATGTTATTAATAAAAGTATCAAAAAGCCACAACAAATCTGGTCGATTACTCAGTCGACATCGCTTTATCACGATAAATAAACTCATCTTTTCAAATAAATAATTAACAAATAAATAATAAAAGTATAAATAAATTTTATTTTATTAAACAACACCTAAGACAAATTTATTTGTGAAAGAAAGCATGAGATGTTGCATACCTTCAGAAGAAACTCGATATATTTAAATATTAGCAAAGAAATCTTAAAAATATTTTTTAAAATATAAATTACAGGCGTTAAAATTAATAAATTTTTAAAAATTATTATTATTAATGAGTCTTTTTGCATATCTTCAAAATTAATACATCATGTTAAAGAAATCAGGAGATCTCATTGCATACCTTCAGAGATTGCTTTGATATATTTAAATACACGCAAAAATAACTTAAAAATATATTTTAAAATATAAATTATAAATATTAAAAACAATAAATTTAAAGAACGCCGCAAAAAAATAACTAGAAAAACTCCAACGAAAAAGAGAAAATAATTATCACTGGGACCATTAAATAAATCAGAAAAAAAGCTCTCACTCTTTTCAAATTCTTGTAGAATATTAAAGGTTTAATGAAAGTTGGCAGATTAACTCGACATGCTCGGGGCTTTAAGAAAGGATTAAGGGAGGAGCCATTAAAAGAAATCCCATTGCTACACGTCGAAGAATTTCAAATCATGGACTGACAGGAGAATGAATTCTAATGGGCGAGTTAAGAAGAGATATAACCGATAGATCGACAAGGAAGTGGCTCATTGTATCTACAAGGGAGGTAAGCATCCACTCATCCCAAATTTCTTTCGTAAACAGATATTTACACAGCAATAATCTTCTCCAAGTAAATTATTAGCGCAAATAACTTTAAATAAAGCTAAACAAATTAAACGCTTACAAGTTTTCCCATAATGAAAGTACTTCAGGATGAATCGAGGGCGTATCGCAATATTCCCAATTTTTTGTGGATATTACGGTATAATATTGTTATGTTTCGTAACTCACGGCATTGTACGGTCTTCTGTATTGTAGGAACAATATGGATGCGAAAGATGACGTACAAGTGCTAGAGATTGCTTTCATTTTTTAGTGTTTTTTTTAAACAAAATGGCGTGTGGAGACGTGTGAAAATCGATATTTGAATCTTGTTCCAATTAAATTAGTTTAAAAAACTGCGTGACTTGTCTTTCATACGTTCATATTTTCTATTTCATTAAACGTATCTTTGCATATTCTTTAATGGTTAGAAAATAGGAGGGATTGAAATCATCTTCGACCATTTATCTTTCTAAAAATTTACAATTATTTTTAAAAAATCTACAAGGAAAAATTAATTCCTTCTGGCATCTTCTTCCAAATTAAGCTAGGAAATTTTAAATATTTAAATTTAATTAAGACAAAACAGTAATAAAATAACACCCAAGTGTATATTTGTGTGTATGCGCGTGTATTTCAGTACAAGTAAACTGTAAGAAAATAAACTGTCAAGATTTTAGAAAATTAGATTTTCTATGACATTATGTAACACTTAAATACCGTATATATTTATATGATTTGAAACAAATTTGTTATGCAGAAAAATATTTTAATTAACGTCAAATATTCCTTAAACTATATTTACTAAAAATATACATTTATTAGACTTAATAGAGAATAATATTGCATTAAAATCTACGAAGATTGGATAAAAAATTAAATATAACCTTTAAACTTTGAAAATTTGAAATTTTATAAAAATATTTAAACTCTTCTGAATGTAACTAATTGATTTTATATTTTTTATTATTTATTAACATTTCCCCGCATGATTTTATATCATTCGCAATTGGAGAAACACTCACTTTCAACGAATAAATAATCGAATTTCTTAATATATATATAATATAATCGATTAATTAAAGAATCGATTTTTTATTTACTAAACTAAATTTCTAACAAGTGTAAACTTGAAATAATAGTCAAGTTTTACAATTTATAAATATAAATAATGGTCTCGATAAAGATCTGCGTGATCAAATGAGGCGTGTCGGAGAGAGAGAACACAATCAGAGAAACAAAAAAAAATTTTATTAAAAATGTAATTACCTGATAAACCCGGTAGAAACACGTTAAAATAAAGTAATAAAACCTTAGAAATAAATAAAAATATGTCATTTTATGAAAATAACTTCGTAAATACTTCATTAAAAACTTTAACCATAAATTTTCGCGATATAATTACGAATAAAAGTACAACCATTTGTTAAAATTCTCCGATTTAACGATAAATATTCGCTAAATCTTCTAACTTTACTCAAACAAATATTAATTAGCTCGTTTTAACGCCTTTATTTTCTATAACGTTGTTCAACCTGCCAACGGCCATTTTAACCATTTGATTCTATCAATAGTTTTACATTTAGCGAATCGAGAAGAATCATCACTTAAGTAAAATTCTGTCAATTTTCTTTTATTTATTCTTTTCATTTTGAATCTTAAATCTATTATTAATTTTTCTTATGGTCCACTCCTGTAATTTCTTGTTACTTAATGGTCTTTTTTTTTTAAACTCTTGCAGTTTAAATTATTTACAATGACTACTGTATTAAAATTTAAATTATTAGAATAGCAGTTTTAATTAGAATTTTAAACTGGAAATATACCTGAAATCACACTTTATAATATTAATTTCACACTTTTCATATTTCTAAATGAAATCACACTTTTAAATATTCACAGCTTCCTTTACACACAATTTTCACTAATTGTGATGTTAAATAATCTTATTTTAAATCACATTTTCATATTTTCTAACTAATCTCTAACTTGTTATACTTCTGAAAACTCGCACTAGACATAATTAAATTTATTACACTTCTACTTAAAATTATATAAGGTAGGGCTATTATTTTTGGCCATCAAGTTTGGGCTGTTATTTTGACCAACACCAACATTTATCACGTAGACCTAGACTCTAGGCGCTAGCTCAGTCATTTCTTAGAGGAAAAACATTAGAGTTGGTCAAAATAATAGTCCAAACTTGGTGTGCCATAACGGGGCCCCATCTTTCAGTTTAATTAAAGTCACATTCTTATATTTCTATTATAATTAAAGTTAAGCTTTCATAGTTCAAACTTAAGTTATACTTTTACAATAATAATTCTTTTAAGCAGGAGTAAATTTATTTACGTGGTGGCCCTAGGCACTTTAGCTGTGCAGNTTTTTAAAAAATTTTAATTATTATTCAAATTTAAATTAATTAGTTTAACATATTTACGTTTTTCGCAATTTTACAATTGAATTCTTTAGTGAAAACACGCAAAAATAAAAAATAAAAAATATCCATTAATGTACTGTTACATGTTAAAATGTAGTTCATAAATGTTATTACATGTACGACGAAGATAAAATTATATTTAATGCAGACAAAAATTAAAGCATAATGATTCATTTAACTCGTAATTATCATTTACAAATGTAGTAATTATCTCGTAAAGATTCCGACGTTGCGAATTCCTTTCATTTTTGCTTTTTTCCTACGAACAGCTTCGGCATTCGATACCCTATTTTTACTTCCCTTTTTTTACAATTAAATAGAAAAAAATAAACAAAAAATTAATTATTTTTCTTCTTAAAATTAGTATCAAAAATACATTTCATAAAAGAAAAATTCGCATTAAAATACTTTTATTTACTTTATAGCTGAGTATACTGTATATCTGGACACTACATAACTCTACATATTTTATAAATATAAATAATGGTCTCGATAAAGATCTGCGTGATCAAATGAGGCGTGTCGGAGAGAGAGAACACAATCAGAGAAACAAAAAAAAATTTTATTAAAAATGTAATTACCTGATAAACCCGGTAGAAACACGTTAAAATAAAGTAATAAAACCTTAGAAATAAATAAAAATATGTCATTTTATGAAAATAACTTCGTAAATACTTCATTAAAAACTTTAACCATAAATTTTCGCGATATAATTACGAATAAAAGTACAACCATTTGTTAAAATTCTCCGATTTAACGATAAATATTCGCTAAATCTTCTAACTTTACTCAAACAAATATTAATTAGCTCGTTTTAACGCCTTTATTTTCTATAACGTTGTTCAACCTGCCAACGGCCATTTTAACCATTTGATTCTATCAATAGTTTTACATTTAGCGAATCGAGAAGAATCATCACTTAAGTAAAATTCTGTCAATTTTCTTTTATTTATTCTTTTCATTTTGAATCTTAAATCTATTATTAATTTTTCTTATGGTCCACTCCTGTAATTTCTTGTTACTTAATGGTCTAATGGTCTTTTTTTTTTAAACTCTTGCAGTTTAAATTATTTACAATGACTACTGTATTAAAATTTAAATTATTAGAATAGCAGTTTTAATTAGAATTTTAAACTGGAAATATACCTGAAATCACACTTTATAATATTAATTTCACACTTTTCATATTTCTAAATGAAATCACACTTTTAAATATTCACAGCTTCCTTTACACACAATTTTCACTAATTGTGATGTTAAATAATCTTATTTTAAATCACATTTTCATATTTTCTAACTAATCTCTAACTTGTTATACTTCTGAAAACTCGCACTAGACATAATTAAATTTATTACACTTCTACTTAAAATTATATAAGGTAGGGCTATTATTTTTGGCCATCAAGTTTGGGCTGTTATTTTGACCAACACCAACATTTATCACGTAGACCTAGACTCTAGGCGCTAGCTCAGTCATTTCTTAGAGGAAAAACATTAGAGTTGGTCAAAATAATAGTCCAAACTTGGTGTGCCATAACGGGGCCCCATCTTTCAGTTTAATTAAAGTCACATTCTTATATTTCTATTATAATTAAAGTTAAGCTTTCATAGTTCAAACTTAAGTTATACTTTTACAATAATAATTCTTTTAAGCAGGAGTAAATTTATTTACGTGGTGGCCCTAGGCACTTTAGCTGTGCAGGCCTCTGTAACGATTTATACTCCTGTAAAATATGGAGTTTCGTCTTCGTATAATTGCATCAAAATTTCCCTTTTTTTTGGTTAAAATATCGCTTTAAACATTATAGGGGAAAAAATGTATATAACTTATATAGTTTTATTTTTATACGATAAAAAATATTAATATTTTATACAAAACAATATGAATTAATTCGTAGAAGATAAAAGAAAAATAATTTAATTATGTAAATTAACGTGTAAAGTTTACTTTATAAATATGAAAAAAAAAAGAGAAAGAAATAAGGAAATTGAAATAAAATGAAAAATTTTGGGCAAGATGCCTAAACGTGCAACAGTATTAACCTATTAACTTTTATTTTTTATATTTAAAAAGTAAGGAGATGGAATATTAAGGTCATAAATGGAAAGAGACGATTCTTCTTGGAAGAGAACCAAATGCCAGTTGATGATGGAGGACAAAATAAAAATTTTTCTCTTGTTGATTTTTATCATTTCGTCTCGGAAAATGTCTGAAAATTTAAAGATCTTCGAAGAGGAACAACAATCGAGAGAGACCATCGAGAATGTTCATCCGAGATCAACTTAATTCTCCCGATTTTCCGGATGGCAAATATCATCTTTTTTTCTTAATTAAGATATATAATTTTGATATTTTCCCGAAAAAATCATCAATCAACCTAGAAAAAAATTACGGATGAAACTCGAGGGAGAAAATCGAGATTTTGTATTTATTATGCAAAAACCAAATTCATCTCCATTTTCTCCGCCATCTTGATCCGTGTTAGAGGAATAGGCCACCGAAACGGGGTCATAAATGCGGCATTTCCCCTCCCGAACGCATTAAGTAGCGTTTTGCGATCCCTTCGACCCCCGACCGTTCTCGGGGGGAGATAATGGATGCTAGTATGATAACAAGGGCTCTTACCTCCGACTCGCATGTCATATCCATAGGCAGGCAGTGTACAAAGCGCTTAACGGACTTGATGCGGTGCAAGTCAGTTAGAAAAGCAAAGGCGAGATGCAGTAAATGCGCTCATGGAGCATGCGCTCGTTTTTGACCCGGAGCTGTGGCGATCCCTTTGTACGTTCTGGTCTCTATGGTCGATGGTACACTTATCCAGCGATCGTTCCAGTTATCGTGTGAAACACCTGTAGAATCAGGGTTTCAGAAACTAGCATCGCAACTACCATTTCTACTTCGAATATGCCGAAAAACTCGAGAATATTTTCAAAAATGTCCCTCGAAACTGCCCAAAAACCGCGAAAAAAACGCTATTTGATCTACAGATTAATCCACAAGTGGCATACAAAAAGAAAACCACAGTTGATAACGATCGTAAAATTGGGCGTTTTCTTGGATAAGTGACAATTTTCGAGCTCGTAATCAGATTTTTTAAAATAAAATCTCCGTTTTTATAGAATATAAGCCATATTTTAATACTGGATTAAATTTAACGGCTGTTAAAAATAACAAGGATTTAATATTGTTTTAACGTAACTGACAACCCTTCCATCAATAATGGATTCTTTCGTATCTTAGCAACCGAAATTCGTTTATTAATCAAAATAAAATCGATATTTGTTTGGCGCCATCTACCGGGATAAATAGTTTAATCAAAAATATTGAAAAATTCGAAATAAAAAATAAATAAATAACATTATATAAAATCAATAATTAAATTTTAAATTAATACTAAAAAAATTACAATGTAAAATTAAATATTGTTAAATAAGAAAAACTTAATAAATGCCAGCCGTTATGTAAAAATAAAGTTAAAAATTAAAAAATAATTACGAATAATTTTAAAATTGTATTTATATCATGCAATGATAATAATAATAATAATAAAAGAAATAGATAATAAATTATTTAATTAATAATAATAATTATAATTA